>NC_041403.2:114194494-114399494 GCF_900747795.2 Erpetoichthys calabaricus | reverse complement strand
GGAGGAACATTTAAAGACTCAGGATATAAATAGTAAACAGTAAATTAACATAACAATAAAACAGGAAATAAACACAAGCAAGAGAATAAAGCCTGGCTGTAACACAACAAACTCAGTTTCGTCTTAGCATTTTCACTGAATTTTTCTGGCGAATGACTTTTATAATCCTTGTATCACTACAATTGTGATTTAACCCTTTGCTGTTTAAAAAAAATTACAGCCTTTGGAAGCAATGTTTTTTTTGTTTTCTATTTCATTCTTGAAAAAAATGAACATCTCTTTTCTCTACTGCTATTAACATCTTAAAAGCTGCTCTGAATAACCGTTTGCCTCAAGATTAAACAGGCTGGTTGGCTGTCAGTAACACACCAGTGGTAAACATCCTTGGTACAGACCAACAAAGCTGAATGGCATAACATACAGAGGCATTCAATCAGTAAAGGATATAAGGGAGGAAAAATTATATCAAGGAAGAGAGAAACTGTATAACAGAATCAAAACCCACCCTCTGAAACCACCAGTAATCTCAAAAAGAAAAAGGTAAGGTATTGCTGTGCACCCTCTTCTGAAGCATATCTTGCCCAGAAGAGGGAGAGAAATTAAAATAACCTAAAAGATGAGAAAGGAACAAAATAGGTAAGCAGAGTTATATCTCTCTATTATATAAAAAAAATTTTCAGCGAGAAGTGACTTCCTCACAGAGACACTTTCACGTCCTGTGAGAAGCGACTTTGTGCCAAGAGATTTAACCACATCCAGGGCCGGAAATAAAAGACAAAGAGTAGATGACAAAGTAGAATGTCATAAAGAATTCAAAAACGTTGGCGCGGTACACATGCAGAGCAGGTTAGAGATAATGAAAATACGAAAATTCGAATGTCTCAAAAAAATGATAGTAAAGATCACATTAGCGCAAACAAATAGAAATTATTACTCGGTAAAATAATGGAACAGCGAAAAGAGATTGAATATATTGTTCCGATTTAAACTTTAAGTCAGAGACTTGTAGATCGTCTAATTCGTGTTGCCATCAGGGAAAAGTAGTGTTTCTTTCAAATGAAGAGATGTATCTGGAAGAAATAAAAGTTTTGATGTTTAGTGAAAGTAAAATCCACATATGCGAGCGGCAGAGACGCAAAGTGGCTGGCGTGTAGTGCAGGCCGGGGGGTTTGGCGAAAGCCCCCTGGTATATTAAACATTCCACTTCTTTCATAAACTTTGAAAAATGAGACAATATAATCTTAATTAAAAAGTCTAGCAAAATTAATTTAAAAATGTAATACCTCCAAGGTTTAAAAGTGAATCTGGCTTTATCCTTGCTCCTAGACTATATAGTGTGATAAGTTCAAAACAAGTACAGATATATCAATCACCAAAATAGCCAAAGCATTTTTGTCAAATGTAAAAACAGAAAACCTTGAATCTCAAGTCTATGTTGCAGAAAGCACACAAAAATGTAAAAAAAAAAAAAAAAAAACAACAACACACAGCCGCCAGCCTGGGGGATTTTGAGTGGTGCAATGCAACCCAAGAGGTGCCACAAATATTTTTGCTCAGGTGATGCTTTTAAAAAAGTAAATCCAGCTGTTACCTTAAAGGTAACTTTTACAACTTTAATTAGCCAATTACTGGAATCAGTTGAGCTACTTGTCTGAATTATTGCAGCTAACACAGCATAATGATTGCCTTGGTAACACATACTTGTGTGAGGTAAAAGTGAACCCAAATGATGTTATTACTACCAACTCTGCAGAGATGTGAGAAGTGTGCACTGATTAAATCTGTGAGCTTGTTGGGTTATTTGCTGCTTTAACTGTTTTTGGATCATGCTCTTCTTTCTATCTGTTGTTCCCAGTTATTGTTTTTTTATTCTGAAAACACAATATTGAACCATGTGAGCTGGTGCCTGCTGACTGAGCTTTTGGACAGTAGTCCACAAAGTTGCTAATTCCGTCCAACACAGATTTGCTGTGTAACCCATCACAGGGCAACAACAACAATTATTTATTATTCATACAAAAAGTAGCTCAAAGTGCTTTACATAATGAAGAAATGAAAAATAAAAGACAAAATAAGAAATTAAAATGAGACAACATTAGTTAACATAGAAAAGGAGTAAGGTCCAATGGCCAGGGTGGACAGAAAAAACAAAAAAAAACTCCAGAAAGCTGGAGAAAAAAATAAAATCTGTAGGAGTTCCAGGCCACGAGACTGCCCAGTCCCCTCCGGGCATTCTACCTAACATAAATGAAATAGTCCTCTTTGCATTTTGGGTTCTCACGGAGTCAATTGATTGCTGATGGTCATACAGACTTCTGGCTTTTAATCCATCCATCATTGTTGGAACATCATGGTACTTTGAGTAGATGGTGGTGACGCAAGCCTCCACCAAAAGGACACCAGAAAAGGAAACAGAAGAGAGAGCAGGGGTTAGTAGAGATTTTAGAGCCACCATGAATAGTTATTATAATGAATTGGATATACAGAGTATCAGGATTTAAATTACAGTAAAGTTATGAGAAGGCCATGTTAAAGTAATGTGTTTTCAGCAGTTTTTTGAAGTGCTCCACTGTATTAGCCTGGTGAATTCTTACTGGCAGGCTATTCCAGATTTTAGGTGCATAACAGCAGAAGGCCGCCTCACCACTTCTTTTAAGTTTTTCTCTTGGAATTCTAAGGAGACACTCAGTTCAAACTGGCAAGGACCAGTTCATACTCATGTACTGAATAACCTGACTTACATGTCTTTGGGAGGCCTTAAGAAAAGCTGAAGTACTGAAAACCCCAATCTGATACTGGAAGAACTTGCAAATTCAGCACAGATAATGAGCAGAGCCATAGCTGAACGGAGTATTGCACATCTACTTGCTGTTACACATAAATCTTCTGTCACATTCAGGTTTTTCACAGTGTCACTCATTAAAACACATTACTTGGAGGTAGGGTGTTCAGTCCCATGGCCCCCAAACTCTTTAATATGTCTCTGCATCATTTCTGTTATACAAACTCATCTCATCTGAAGATGTAAATTCTTCATCTATTACTATTGTCCACACTCTTCTCCCTTCAGGATTCCTCTATTTTTTTCATTCTTTTCTTTGAAACCCACTCTTTTACATGTTGTGCTTTATATTCCTATATATCTTTTTCAAGAAACTGGAACTTGAATTTGGAAAAGGCACATTATAGATGGTTGTTATAAGAGAGTTGTTTTTTTTTTTTCTTTTTAGAAAAGATGGAGTAGCTAGACAGGGGCTTAAAGCTGGGATTTGGGTGGTCAGAATTATTGTTGTTTCTATATGAAGACTAAGCCTGTTAACTCATTCTTGTACCCCATGGGACGTTTTTAATTCTGCTGGATTCACAAATACTTTAAGGCTCCATAGGCTCAAAGATGTAGCAGAAGGATGATGCAAAAACAAAAAGGAAAAATGGCTTTATTTCAAGGCCTCAGCTGCTGAAAATCCCAACAACTACTGTTTTGAGAGAACACTTCAGTTCCAGAAAAAACAAGATAAGAGCAAAGGGGATCCACCCTGCTTAAACTGAACAGAATAACGAATTAGCTGAAGAAAAGCATAGAAAAGAAGGACACACACACACACACATACACACATACATACATACATACATATGAAGACAGAGAGAGTGTCCTTTTAAAATGCATAAAAATGATTCTAATTAATTTATAGGATAGTCAAGGGCCCCCTGCACTCTAATCGCTCATTAGATTTAGTGAGAACAGATAGCCCCTTAATGGGTACGGCTTTCTGACTCAAAGCTAATTAAAAATATGAATTGGCATAAAACTTCACACTTAAAGAAATTATAACAATCTGGAGCTAAATGATTGATGCCTGCCACCCTAAATCATATTTAACTTTTGTTTGGTGGACATCAGACAAGTAGAATCAGTTCTAGGTTTATAAATGCACACATTCTCCAACTGCTGTTGGTTTGATATTTTCTTTTGTTTTTGAAAGTATTGAAACTGAGATTTGATGGATAGGTTTGCTTAAAGATGGAGCTAATGTTTCATGAGCTACCTTGTGTTGAGCTTTAGAAAATATATGTGAATGTAACATGAAGACCTAGTTACAAATTTTAAGTGCGCTATATACAGTTTAAGACTTGAACCCATCCCAACAATATTTTGTGCAAGGAAAGATTTAAACCTGGACAAAGTGCCACATCCGTCTCACAGTACACTCATGCACACAATGCCAATTGTTCCCACTGTTCCATACAAATTTTTAGTTGCCAAGTTAGCCTAAGACAGGTCACCACACAGTGACCAGGCCAGGATTTGAATACAGGACCCTGGAATTGTGAGGTAGCAAAGCTAATCACTGTGCCAAAATGCTATCTGATTAACCAAATATTCCAGAAGATTAAAATATATATGATTCAGAATCTACCAGCTTGGTTATTTGCTGTTGTTGGTATATTCTTTCTAATTCTTGTTTTCCTTTAAAACAGGCCTCTACTGAGAAAGGTATGAAATACAAACATCGGTCAGGTAGCCATTAGCCACCATTGTCCAGAGGTAAGGGAACGACTTTCTCCGCCCTCCACTGAAGAAGAGGTCAGGCAAAAGTAGCTGAGACAGCATTGTGGGTGGGGGGGGGGGGCAACATCCTTCTTTGGTCAGGTGATCATTTAATAATCCATTAAGTGGTGTGTCATGAATATCAAGTTTAGAAACGAAATCCCTTTGCAGAGCCAGATTAAAATAGATCAAACCCAGCTCAGTGTCAAAGAGGAAAGGTGGATTTGTGTGCAAGACAAGGGCCGTCTGCTAGGCTCACGCTTTGGAATTGTTTAGATTAATTTCTCAAATTAAAAGTAACACATGCATAAACAACAAATGTGTAAGTTTTACCACATAACTTGAGGGTAGCACACTGACACCAGTCGCCCACTTTTTAAATTCAGAATCATCGCTATATCAGTTTCACACTAGTTTGGAAATGTACACTCAGAGACTGTTTCACTTTAGAATGTCTGGCTTTCCAATATAACTGTCTGTTCAAGTTAATGACAGCATAAAATGTGGAGAAACTATTATTTAAATCATTCACTGATGGTTTGTGTGCAATTCAGAGGGAAAACACTAATGAGCTGAGTATCTTTGAACATGGTGTGGCATTGGGTGCCAAGAGGGCCCATAGACTTCGCAATACCAACCAGGCAAACATGTTAAGCTTTGAGGTCACATTCAATTTAGAAAAGAATAAAAAAATGGGTTCATGCCTTGACACTGTCTGACCTCTTTCCTCCAAGCCTACTTGGAAGAGATTCACAGCCTACGGATCAAGCTTAGGACAGCTGAAAGGAAATGTAGGAAGTCAAAGGTCCCGGCTGACCTGGATAAGCATCAGTGTTTTTTCTATCTTCCTTCTCTTCTTTCACTACCAGTACTAAGATGGATTTCATTCAAAACAAGATTAGATACAGTATTTAAATTTGTCACTTGTTTTCTGTGTTCACTTCTCTTCTTAACCATTCTCCAGCCAAACCTCCAGCCTCCTTGACTGCAGATGATTTGGCAGCCTGTTTCCCTGATGAGATTACAAATGGCAAATTAGTCTGCTCCCTCCTGAACATAGCATACATGTTTGCACGTTTTCACCACTATCTCTAACCAAGTGTCTCCTTTCCTTCTATAGCACAGATTTCTCCATCCTAACCAGTTAGACTTCAAGAGGGGACATTTTACCAAGACAGGCTCTATTGACTATTAATGAAACACTATGACTCACTAGGGCTACCACCATTTCATCCATTCTCATCCTCCTTGATCTTTCCTCTACCTTCAACACAGTTACTCACCAGAACCTGTTTGCCATCCTCTCTGACCTAAGCATGACTGGGACAGCTCTCAGGTAATTTGATTCGTGCTGTGTGTTCTGGAGTGGAGCAATGTCTACCTTTCATTAGGCAAGCAGAGGAGTCCCCCAAGGATTGGTGCTGGGTCTGTTCTTCTTCTCCTTGTATGCCACCTTACTAGGCCATATCATTCAGTCTCATGGTTTCTTATATCAGTGCCATGCTGATGATGGCAAAGACGGAGCTCCTTGTTAACCCAACTGGTTTGTCTATTCAGCACCCTATCTCAGTAAAGCTTGACACTTTATCATTAACAACTACCAAGTCAGTATGCAACTTTGGGGTGATGATCGATGATCAGCTATCCTTTACATTGCAACTGTCTCTCAGTCATGCAAGTTCGCTCTGTACAACATCTACAAGATTAGGCTGGATCTGATGGAGTATGCAGCCCAACTTCTAGTCCAGGAATTGATCTTGTCAAGTCTGTACTACTGCAACACTACTGGCATGGGGTACATGCATGTTCATTTGTTTCACTGTAGAACAACTCATATAAGATCTCATCGTCAGAAGTGACTGTGTGCAGAGGGTGCAGACCTATAAATACCTGGGATTGCAGCTGGATGATAAATTGGACTGGACTGCCAATACTGATTCTCTGTGCAAGAGAAGACAGAGCCGGCTATACTTCCTTAGAAGACTGGCATCCTTCAACATCTGCAATAAGATGCTGCAGATGTTCTATCAGACGGTTGTGGCGAGAGCCCTCTTCTACACGGTGGTGTGCTGGGGAGGCAGCAATAAGAAGAAGGACGCCTCATGCCTGGACAAACTGGTGAGGAAGGCAGGCTCTATTGTAGGCATGGAGCTGGACAGTTTGACATCTGTGGCGGAGCGACGGGCGCTGAGCAGGCTCCTATCAATTATGGAGAATCCACTGCATCCACTAAACAGTGTCATCTCTAGACAGAAGAGCAGCTTTAGCGACAGACTGCTGTCACTGTCCTGCTCCACTGACAGACTGAGGAGATCGTTCCTCCCCCAAACTATGCGACTCTTCAATTCCACCCTTTGGGTAAACGTTAACATTATTCAAAATTATTGTCTGTTTTTACCTGCATTTTTATTACTCTTTAATTTAATATTATTTTTTGTATCAGTATGCTGCTGCTGGAGAATGTGAATTTCTCCATGGGATTAATAAAGTATCTATCTATCTATCTATCTATCTATCTATCTATCTATCTATCTATCTATCTATCTATCTATCTATCTATCTATCTATCTATCTATCTATCTATCTATCTATCTATCTATCTATCTATCTATCTACAAGTAGGTTATATAACACAATAACATTGAAGATGGGGTGATAACATGAAAAAGTGTGTATCTTCCTTAGTTTTGCCTCTGTTATGAATTTGGTGTTAATGCATGCTTCTTGTTCAGATATCTGCTAGCCAATTATAGCCTTTCGGGCAAGGGTGTTTTAAGGAATTCCAGGTGAATTTTGTCATTCCAGGGGAAGATTCTGTTTTTACTGTCTTTAAAATCCTGGCAAGCTCATCTGGTGTGGATGGCTTTTTGAAGATTCTCATTGGTATAATTTTGGAGGAACTGTCACCAAACACATATTAAGTGACACTCAGATTTCATCTTCTTCTTTGGTGGCTTTGCAACCTGTGTGGGGTGCTAAGCAGCACCAAGTTATCTTATGAGGGATCCATATTTTTAGTTAAAATGTTTGAAATTCAGTTGTGATATTTATTCTCCATATCAAGCATGCCAAGATGTGTTAATTGACAGGATCAGGTGCTCAACAATGTTGGGATCACATGAGTCATTGCCCTTAAATAGGCCGTTGACGTATCAGCTAGGCAGGGAATACACAATTAGTGGATTCCCTTTGGGATAATGGCATGTACTGTTTAAGACAGTACATCATTGAAGTTCAGCTAGACCTGTTTTTTCCATAACACTCATTCAATCAACTATTCTGAGATTCTCCCTCACAGTATACCTCAACAGAAAATAGTTAGCACAATATGCCTAATATGGATTTGTTAGTATAGTAATTCTAACATGGATTATAGATGCGCTGTCTTGACTGCAAGATAAGTCATGGCTTGTTGTAGGTTGGCATTAATGTAGGAAACCCAACAGAAGTATATAGAAAGGTATTTCTGCCAGCAAACGTAGCGGAAGGTTTCCTTTTGCTTGGGATCACGAGAAAGGTGTGGCTCATTAAACAATGCCAAATTTAGTAGAATACCAAGGCAAGGTGGTGGCTTTTGGAATCACCTAAGTTTATGGCAGGTTGAGGAAGAGCTAGAAGGGGAACCAATGCCCATCCATGGCTTGCTAGAAGGCTAATATATATTTACAATAGACATGATTTTAACCTCAACAGCTTCACACATTTGCATTGTTTTTCTAACATACATAATTGATTCATATTTGGTATATATGCTTCTCTAATTAAATCAGACATATTCATGTTGAAACAACTTACAACGTAGGTGTCTCAGAGGCAGATGACATTACTACTGTTGGTTTCTACAATTGAGCTAATGATGATGTTCTTGGCTGATGAAAGTCCTTCAATGTAATTGAATTATGCTCACAGCTGAACTGATGGCTAAGAACTCATTGGCTGGTTTTGCTTGACTTCTAGCGATGTGGCAGAATCCTGCATTTGGTCAGTGAGTGACTTTACTGGTTTTTCTGAGGTATCAGGTACCTGTGTTCAAAGTGACAAGAATGATGATGATGATGATGATGCCATTCTCTCTAGATAATTAATGAAAACATAGAAGAATTAGTAAATAACATAAAATTCTTAAACCTGCTTAATCCAATGCAGGAAAACAGGAGCAAGAGCCTATTCTGGCAGCACTTGGTGCAAGGGAGAAAACAGCTATAGACTAGGTGTCATTTCATCATATGGCCAACACATCACAAACATTTACGTTGACATTCACCCTCACATGGGAGCCGATTTGGAATTGTCAGTTTCCCTAATTTGCATGTCTTCCAGGTAGTAGGAGGAAAACCCACACAGGCACCAGATTTCTGGATTCGTAAGTACTACCCACTATGCTACCGTGCTGGCCCTTAAGTAAGTATTATTTGGTTTGAAATGACAGATGCAGATGAATGTCATCTAATGCCTACTAATAAATGGTAATACTGTGCTTCCAAGTTACACATTCTAAACATCGACATGTATAGAGAAAAGGAAAACAGACCGAAGTACTGGTCATGAAGATTACCAGGGCTAAATATGAAATTTGGAAATGATGGAATATCTTTAGACCTTAAAAGCAACCAGCTAATAGCAAAGCTGAACAACCCAGCTAAATTCTCAAGACTGTTTAGTAGAACACTATGGTCAACAGTATTAAAAGCAGCAGTTGTATAACAGTAAAAGCAGAAGTATAACAGTGGTGGCATTTCCTGCATCAGAGAAGATGAGAATGTTACTTACAGCATGAAATACAGCGGTTTCTGTCCTAGGGCCAGAGTAAACACCAGACTAAACTTTCTCATGAAAACTGCAGTTTTAAGTTAAACCCTAAGCTGTATGGTTATAGCTTTCTCTGAAATTTTATAAAGAAAATATAAATTGGTTAGTAATTCTTAAGAACATTCTGATCAGGCAACTTTGAAGAGTTGAGGGGCAATGGCACTTATAAGGATATTGAAATATTGTCCACTTTTGCTCATCTTTACTGCAAGTTGGAACTGGGTATAAGAGACAAGTGGTATGTTTCATGTTGGAAACCAGACATAAGAACTTCTGTTATGTTCTCATTTTCATTGTAATAAGGTGAGTAATGCATGGCAAGACCTTATATAATACAGTGCCTACCAGATTTGAATGCTGACTGCTCAAATGGTAATCTCATGTTATGTAGACTATAAAAGAAATAAAAGTCATTGCAACTAATATTAAACAGAATTATGTTAGTCATTTTAGGATTCCTACTTGTCAACTTAACTATAGTTCTGAATAAAACCTGAGAGTTATTAAAGTGTTCATGTACTGTATTAATCTGACTAAATAATTAAAATGTATCTTGTAAAGTGCAGAGAGACTGAACATATGATATACTTGCAACTTTAGGGACTTCCATTTATGTTTTTGAGGAGAGCACCCTAATATACAGTATTATCTTGGTGAAGGGCCAGATACAACTATTTTCTGACATTTCTGGGACATTCCCAGAGTTGTTCACACATAGACATGAAACATTTCGTACCTCTGTTTTCTGAAAACAAATGTCATTAAGCCCATCATTGAATATCAAAACAGCAACTACATCATCAAAAGGTTCAGTTGATTTATTTTCAATGTCACAAACCCTGGCACCTGGAAAACTGTACATTTAACTTTTATTTTGGCGTCCATCCATCACAATGCAATGGATGTACAACACATGAATATGACTTTGAAAATGCAAGCCATAGTTGGGTTAAGTGAGTGTATTAGATAGGTGGGTAGCTGAAAGATCAGTTGAGACTCTAAACCATTGTAACAGCTAGGCCGCTGCTGCTGTTCAGTTCAAATTAAGCTGAAATTGAGGTAATTTTGAGGTAATTTGACATAAAGAAGTGCTCATCTAGCACTGCAGCCTTCATCAGAGCACAGACTACAGAATTACAAGCAGGATCCAAAATTGAACCGCAACTCCAATACAGATGCCATTATTTTTTTTAGCACTATCAAATTCTTAACATGAGTGGTCTTGTCTACCATTGGGGATGGATGGCAGAGACAGTGTAGGCAACAGTGCTCTTTTTGACATATTTCTTTTAATGTTATAGATATCCTGTTTTCCTAAAATCCCGGTGGGACTTAGTGCACCATGTGAACAAAATTAAAGGAACAGAAATGTCAGTGAGGTGTTATGGCCTGTTGCAGGCTGATGAAAGAGACATACAGTGAATTCAGAAAAAAATCCGACCCCTTCACTTTTTTAACATTTGATTATATTGTAGCCTTGTTCTAAAATAATTGAAATTATTTTTTCCCTCATCAAGCAACATCCAATGCCACAGAATGACAAAGAATTATTTTTTAGAAAACAGAATTTTATAGCACATTGGGCAGCAATTACAGCCTGGAGTTTTCTGATGTGACAAGTTTCACTCACCTGGATTTGGGGCTTTTCCTTACATTCTTCTCTGCAGATCCTCTCAAGCTCTGTCACTTATGATTGAGATCATCAGTGGATAGCTAGTTTCAGGTCTTTCCAAAGATGCTGGATTGAGTCCAACTCTGGACTCTGCCTGGGCATTCAAGGACATTCCTGGAGTTTTCACTAGGTCACTGTGTTGTCTTGACTCCTCTGTTTTCAACAATTTTAGCCCAGTTTCTAACCTGCCTTTCATAAGTAAAATTCTAGAAAAGATCGTAATTAAGCAGCTAAATAATTACTTGATTCAATATTTTATTCTTGACAAGTTTCAGTCAGGTTTTAGAACTACAGGTACAGAAATTGCACTGGTTAAAGTAGTGAATGATTTGCAGGTTAATGCTGACAGGGGCCGTATATCTGTTCTTGTTGTCTTAAACTTGAGTGCAGCATTTGACGCCATACACCACAGCATTCTTATAAATTGCAACAGACAATGGGTGGACCTCTCCGGTAGTGTCTTAAATTGATTTCTGTCTTACTTAACAGGTAGAAAATTCTTTGTTAGTTGTGGCGATTGCACTTCAGAGGTCCATGATATTGTATATGGTGTACCACAAGGATCTGTTCTGGGCCATCTGCTTTTTTTAATCTACATGTTTCTTTTAGGTCAGATTACATCAAACCACAAGGTAAACTACCGCAGCTATGCAGATAAACACAGGTGTATTTGTTGATAGTGCCTAATGACCCTGATGCTCTTGACTCTCTGATCCTTTGTCTTACTTCCATCCATCCATCCATTTTCTAACCCGCTGAATCCGAACACAGGGTCACGGGGGTCTGCTGGAGCCAATCCCAGCCAACACAGGGCACAAGGCAGGAAACAATCCTGAGCAGGGTGCCAACCCATCGCAGGACACACACAAACTAGGGCCAATTTAGAATCGCCAATCCACCTAACCTGCATGTCTTTGGACTGTGGGAGGAAACCGGAGCGCCCGGAGGAAACCCACACAGACACGGGGAGAACATGCAAACTCCACGCAGGGAGGACCCGGGAAGCGAACCCAGGTCCCCAGATCACCCAACTGCGAGGCAGCAGCGCTACCCACTGCGCCACCGTGCCGCCCCCTTTGTCTTACTTGCATTTCCAAATGAATGACCAGTAATTTTCTCAAATAAATAAGGAGAAAACAGAAATATTAGTTATTGGCAAATATGGATATAGTGAGGGTATTAAAAATAAACTTGATCACTTAGGCTTAAAAGTCAAGATGGAGGTAAAGAATTTAGGGGTAATTATTGACTCTGACCTAAACTGTAAATTGCATAGTAACCATATTAACAGGTCTACATTTTTTCACTTAAGCAATATAGCAAAAGTTACACCTCTTATAACTTTACAAGATGCTGTAAAATTAGTTCACGCTCCTGTTTTTAGTTGACTAGATTACTGTAATACACTCCTTATAGGACTACTTACGAAAGACATTCATCGATTGCAATCAGTGCAGAATGCAGCAGCCAGAATCTTAACTGGAAAAAGAAAATTTGAGCACATCTAACCAGTTTTAGCATTGTTACACTGGTTACCCGTGTCATTCAGAATTGACTTTAAAATACAACTAATGGTTTATAAAGCCTTAAATAATCTTGCCCTTTCCATATTTTGGATCCATATTTTGGATTGCCTGTCCACCTATACTCAAATCTGTAACCTTAGATCTTCAAATGGAGGTCCACTTATAATTCCAAGAGCTAAACTTAAAAAAACTTAAAAAATAAGTGGTGAGGAGGCCTTTTGATGTTATGCACCCAAAATCTGGAATAATTTAACAATAGGAATTCACCAAACTAGTACTATGGATCATTTTCAAAAACTGCTAAAAACACATCATTTTAATATGTCTTTTTCAATTATACATTTTAGTTGTTTATATGGTCATAGATATATCATATTCTTCAGGGATCTATAATCTCTGTGGCGAAGATCTGTGCCACCACCACCTGATCAAGGCACCAATCATCAGCCCCCTGCATTGATGGACTGAAGGCGGGTATCCCAGCTGTTCATGAGACCAACTTCATCACATCCTATTATGGGAAGCCTGAAAACTCAGAGGACTGATTTTCAAAAATTTATATTAGGTAGAATACCCAGTGGAGGTTGGGTGGTCTTTTTGGCTTTGGAACCCCTGCCAATTATTTTTTTCTCCATCCTAACTGGATTTTTTTGTTTGTTTATTTTGTTTGTTTTTTCTGTCCTCCCAGCCATGTGACATTACATTTTTCTTTGTTGCTTACTCTTTAATATTATTGCCTAATCTTATTTGTTTTTTGATTCATTCAGCTCTCTTTTTGTCATCTTGTAAAGCATTTGAGATACATTGTTAACTGCTGCCTCGCAGTTAGGAGACCCGGGTTCTCTTCCCGGGTCCTCCCTGCATGGAGTTTGCATGTTCTTCCCGTGTCTGCGTGGGTTTCCTCCGGGCGCTCTGGTTTCCTCCCACAGTCCAAAAACATGCAGGTTAAGTGGATTGGCGATTCTAAATTGTCCCTAGTGTGTGTTTGGTGTGTGTTTGGTGTGTGCGTGTGTCCTGCGGTGGGTTGGCGCCCTGCCCAGGATTGGTTCCTGCCTTGTGCCCTATGTTGGCTGGGTTTGACTCCAGCAGACCCCCGTGGCCCTGTGTTCGGATTCAAATGGATGGATGGATGGATGTTTGTATGAAAATGTGCTATAAAAATAAATGTTGTTGTTGTGTTTGCTTTGTGCTTAGGGTCATTGTCCTGTCGACATGTGAACCTTTGGCCCCGTCTGAGGTCCAGAGTGCTCTGTGGCAGGTGAGATGATAATGATAATGAAATAATGTACATGTGCAAAGCTCACCCATCCTAACTTCTGTCTTTACACTAGTTTGTAATGCTCTACATTCTATCAATCAAGCATAATTTTAATTATATTGTAAGGAATTATACAAAAGTTTGCTATTTATTCTACAGCACATTTAAAGACTCTTTGTTACCTAACTTTCCTCATCTTGGTGGCTCTTTAGCACTGTAATAAGCACATATGATAGATTTGCATTTAACACATTTGATTACTGCATGAACGTGGTGTTTTATATCTGTAAAGCAGCCTGTCTGCTACTGGTAACAGTATCTGTCATGGACCAGTCTAACAGGTTCTCTGTCATATACAACCCCAGGCTGTGGGAGGAGGTTAGAACTGAAGGAGAAGGAGGAGGAATAAGAAACAGCAGAGAAAAGACAGAGAAAAAAGAAAAATACAGCATGAAAATGAACACAATAGCAAAGTGTAATGAGGGCATCTGGCAGTGGTCCAGGTTATCCTGAAATGAGGCAGTCAGGTACGCCCTCTCCTACATTTGGCAAGGACCCAGACCCTTCAGGCAAGATTCAAACCTAGTACCTGTGCAAAGGTAGGGCACCTAAGAGGTAAATGAGTTTCTGGAGGACTTCAAAGTCTCATCTGGACAGCCTAGGGCAGCCTGGGTCCTTTTGTCTTTATTAAACATTGCAGGAGAGATTTTACACAGGCAGTATTGGCTAGATAGTAGATAGTTACAAAATGATGTAAAAACATTAAGTAAAGATTAGTTTTGAGGTTTTATACCTCATTCATTTTTACGATAATTGGAATGTTTGGTCAGCTGTCAAGGAATTGCAAGGTCAAAGCTGGCACTAGTTGGCAAAGGACAAGGGAAAGCCCAACTAGTATGTTAAGAGAAAGGAACAACCATGATGTAAAACAAGTCCTTTATGTGCCAGGCTGGGATTAGTGAAGATGGCTAGGGAAACTTCCTCTACCACAGTGAGATATATCATTGGAGGGCAGCAAGGAAAAAGATTCTCTCAAGATGCCTGAGTGCAGTTGAACGGGCATGTGCTGGGACATTTAGATCCTTGGTGATGGGAAAGATATAATATAGTGAAAACAATTAAGGGTTGGAGGAGGCCCATTTTAATTGCATAAAGAGAGTAGTCAGAGTTAGGTTGGGTCACATGAGAGAGAACAAAAGAAAAGTAGCCAAAACAAAAGGGCTGGCAAAAAAAAACATTGCTAAACCAGCAAAAAAAAAAAAGGTCAAAAACAACTATGAAACAAGGCAAAAACTGACTGACAACTCCTTCATTTATTTACCATAAAGATCAGACAAATTTAAATGCACGCTGCTTGACTTTATAAAGATGGTTGTCACAAATATCATACAACTCATGCATTGCACTCATGTCCTAGAAACATGCATTGTCTTAACAACCAAACTAAACAAAAGCCCTGCGGATGACATGCAAAACTCACCACGATCAAAAGATAAACAAAAATAATGAAAATTGAAATATCATATATTTCCTTTTAATCTTGACAGCAAGAGTTAGGAGTACCTAAATATCTGCTCACTGACTTGACTTGCAAGTAGGTACTGATAACAGCCCAGAATACTCACTGGTCAATAATGGTGTCATGTTTCCTTTTCTTATTTCTCAGAATGTCTTCAAATGTCAACTCAAAACTGTGCCTTATGGGTCTTTTCGACCCGGTACTGACACCCATTTTTAGGTGCTCTGGACGTCTGGATTTTCATCCCAAACGCTAATTTATGAATATTGACCATCTTAACCTGCAGCACAGTGGGGTTAAAAAGCACTTACCCTTTCCTGATATTCTCTATATTTGTATATTGTATATTTATATATTATGTACACTTATTGGGTGGCATGGTGGCGCAGTGGTAGCGCTGCTACCTCGCAGTAAGGAGACCCGGGTTCTCCCTGCGTGGAGTTTGCATGTTCTCCCCGTGTCTGCATGGGTTTCCTCCACAGTCCAAAGACATGCAGGTTAGGTGCATTGGCGATCCTAAATTGTCCCTAGTGTGTGCTGTGTGTGTGTGTGTGTGTGTGTGGGTGTGTGTGTGTGTGTATGCGTTCCCTGAGGTGGGCTGGCATTGGCTCCAGCAGACCCCCGTGACCCTGTAGTTAGGGATATAGTGGGTTGGATAATGGATGGATGGATGTACACTTATTGCAATACATAACTTCAAATCTTTTAACAAAATGTAATTTTGATGAAGGGAACCAGAGTAAACATATAACACCAAAACAGTTGAGCAAAATTAATTGTTAACACAGTACATATTGAACAATTTGTTTGGATTATTTCATGTGATTTTTATATATATTTGGGTGCTGAATTCAAAATTGAAAACTATTATTTCTCCATCATGTAGCATTTTTTTTCACAATATCCCTGTCTAGCTGTTACTGTCACACTATAAATAAATATTTTATTCTATTTAAATGAAAATTGCTTTAATATTTTCTGGCATTATAAGTTTGAAGCAAAGCCATTATTTTTAACAGTTTTTAACTTCAATGACCACTGTTGGTTCATATGTGGGGGACCTGAAAGTTCAGTGAATCTTACTGGATCAGCGGTCAGGCATGCTAAATTTCTAAGTTTTCTCTGTAAGTGGAATAGCAGAGCCAAAAACTGAAATTCTGGTTCAGATGGAATTGCCAGCTAGAAAAAAGCTACAGCTTGGTGCCAAAAAGCATCATCAGAACTAGTTTGGTGGATCCAGATAAAGTTCTGCTTACTGCCCCCTTTAATATTAAGCTTGGCTTAATGAAGAAGTTTGTCCAAAGATGGAGCCAGTCAGATGTGTTTGTGCTGAAGGTGTCCTGGTTTATTTGAGACTACATTGAAACATAGCATTTTTGACAGTCCTGATATAAGCAAACTAATTCCTGATACAAAATCTGACGGAGCAATTAATGACCGGAAACAAGAGGTTTGGATACCATTCAAAGAAGAAGTTTCTAAGTCTTGATGTAAAAATAAAGATCCAAATTATTAGAAATTGAATTGTGAAAATTCAAATATTTAAATTGATAGAATTGAGTTGCAAAATAAGACTCAACGTTCACTTCTTGGATTTGCATTAGAATTTATCCCTGAGAATCTTGGGGCAGTGAGTAAAGAGCAGGGTGAAAGATTCCATCAGGACATCACGGACATGGAAAGAATGGATGGTAGGATGTCAGGGATACACCAGAAAAAGAGTGCCTATGACAGGACACCAAACAAAGTTTTGTATCAAAAAAACTAAGTAGTGACAAAAACTAGAGAAGCTTGATGTAGGTCAATGAATGTATATTGTTTTCTTTAAGTTTATGTTTAAAAATATTAGATTGACTCAATATTTTCATAGTAAATGAATTTAGACCAACATTGTATACATAAACTCTGTAATTTGTTAAATTTAAATTAAACTTCTTTTAATTTTGTGCTTAAATGTGATGTGATTAAAATATTCTAATTACATTTCTTTTACAAAATTAAACCAGGGCGGCACAGTGGCGCAGTGGGTAGCGCTGCTGCCTTGCAGTTGGGAGACCTGGGGACCTGGGTTCACTTCCCGGGTCCTCCCTGTGTGGAGTTTGCATGTTCTCCCCGTGTCTGCGTGGGTTTCCTCCCACAGTCCAAAGACATGCAGGTTAGATTGATTGGCACTTCTAAATTGGCCCTGGTGTTTGTGTGTGTCCTGCGGTGGGTTGGCACCCTGCCCGGGATTGGTTCCTGCCTTGTGCCCTGTGTTGGCTGGGATTGGCTCCGGTGTTCGGATTCAGCGGGTTGGAAAATGGATGGATGGAAATTAAAACCAATTTCTTATGAGCTAATATTGCAGACCTGTGTGCTTAGAGTCAGTTGACTGAATAATGACTGACCTGATTACAAATATCCCTGTTAAATCTCAACCTTATCATATACTAACTCTTACCATTAGAGTGAAGTAGCCATCTCAAGGTTTCAAGAGCAAGACTATGGCTGATTCAAAGAAAATTTCACAATAGAAGACAAAGTTGGTTGAAAAAATTCCAATCACAAAAAGGGCCATGAAGCCATTGCTAAAGCTATGAAAGCCATTATTCCCAAATGGCAAACATTTGGATCAACTGAGGATTTTCTCAGAAAAGTTCAGCCTGATAAAAATACCCCAATGGCACAGTGACCACTTATTGAAGAAGTAACAGAGGATCCCAGAAGAACATCCAAAGAACTGCAGGCCCATGGAGCTTCTGCTAAAGTCAATGTTCATGATTGATTAAAAATAGGAATAGCAAGGCAAAAAACTCAGCTATTCAACAGTAACATCAGCACTTGTCTCACAATTGCAAATAAACTCCTGGAAGATCCCCAGGCCTTTGGAACAATGTTCTATGGACACATGGGTCAAAACTAGACCTCTTTGGATCACACCAGTCCAAATATGTCTGACTTAAAGCTGATACAGCATTTGACAGTAAGAACATATACAGTCAAGTCCATAAGTACTTAATTTTCATAATTTTGGCTCTGTACACTACCACAATGGATCTGAAATACAGCAATCATTATGTGATTGAAGTATAGGCTTTCAGCTGTAATTTAAGGGGTTTACCAATAACATCGTATGAGCCGTTTAGGAATGACAGCTATTTTTCTGCACTCCCCACCCCTCCTAATTTCCAAGAGCTCAAAGGTATATGGACATTTGACTGGTAAGCTGTTCCATAGCCAGATGCAGTTCCCTTTGGAGAGATAGCAGAAACACAAGGAGTGGTGAAATCAACCACCAGGTACATTCTTAAAAAGAAGGTACACACTGGTGAATTCAGCAACACCAGAAGGTCTGGAAAACCTCAGAAAACAACTATGCTGGATGATTGCAGAATTATGTCCTTGGTGAAGAAGAGCCCCTTCACAACATTTAGCCAAACCAAGAACATTCTCTGGGAGGTAGACCTATTATTGCCAAAGTCTTCAATCAAGAAAAGACTTCATAAAAGTAACTGGACAGATTGGTATTCCTGAAGCTTAATTGACTTGGTGTTGGACTGTGATAATTGAGTGTTTCCTTAATTTTTTGTGCAGCATGCATATATATATGTAAGTGTTATGTGACACTATCCCACACCGCAGGTGGGCCACATGACCAAACTTGCTTTGCATGCTTCTTTGCACACTTTAGTAGCCCTTTGATTCTGCTTGTATTGCAAAGTCACACTTCACAGAGGAAGTCTCAGAACAATCCCTTTCAAAGTGATGAACTTGCAAAACACTGAAATCCTGTGAGAACGTACAATTTGTGTCTTCCAGCCTGGCTTAATTTTCTGAGCAACATTCTTTTTCTCTCTATTTAACTCAAGAAATACCAGTTTTACTCATAGATAGATAGATAGATAGATAGATAGATAGATAGATAGATAGATAGATAGATAGATAGATAGATAGATAGATAGATAGATAGATAGATAGATAGATAGATAGATAGATAGATAGATAGATAGATAGATAGATAGATAGATAGATAGATAGATAGATAATGCTGTATAACTCACTTCAGTGTTATGGGTGGACAGGAGCTACATAGACAAAGTCTAGGCTTGGGATTTGTGTATCCTGTAAAACAGACAAATAAAATGATTATGAGGGGATGCTTAAAAGTAAGTGAATAGATACTACAATTGGTTAAATATTCTTACCGCTTTAAAATAAAGGTATACTCATAAATTTTAAGAATACTTGTACATGTACAATGGAAATATACATAAGTAAATAAAATGTTTTCATTTGCAAAATAAAGAAACCCTCTAGTTTTTGCAGTTTTTGGCTGACTCAGACCAGGGCAATTAATAAAATTTTACCTGCCAGATTCAGTCTTAAGTAAAGGAACCAGACTCAAGATATCTATAGTTTAAAAACAAGCAAACAAACAAACAAACAAACAAACAAACAAACAAAAACGCACACAGTTATGTAATTAAGTAAACAGCCTGATGTATTGTTACTTTCTTTGTCCTTCTTGGAAAATTATTAGCATTGACTGACATTATATAAGGTGTTTCAGGTTGGAAGCTGATATTTTTTTTCATTCAAATTAGTAATAATCATTTGTGTATTTGATTTATTCTTTAAACAATATTTTCAAAATTGCTTGATTTTTCAGTGCAAATCAATCTACCAAAATGGATAATTGGAGAAGAAATACATGAAATTAAACATTACTACAAACTAATGTTAAAAATATAGCAGAAAATAAGTTTTAAGGTCAAACCTGGAAAGAAACTCTAGGAGATGCCAGGGACATAAAAGCAAAGAAACCACAATCTCTTAGTTAGACAGAAGGACAGAGATTGAAGTAGAGTTATGGAGCAGTTCCTTTATCCATTGAGCAAAACTGTTATTTACAGTAACTTAGTAGCAGCAGATGGAGAGGTGCAAAAACAGATGTTATTTTAGATGGCCTGTTACAGAGGTTTGTATTTTTAAATAGTATCACTGCCCCATTATGAATAGCTATACTCTTTTATTAATGGAACTACTAACATTTAATCAACCAATTACTCTATTAAGCTTAAGCAAGTAGAGTTTTAATGGGTGACATTACTGAGGTGTTTATAATAAAGAAGAGGTCTTGTAAGGATTATATAATAACATAAGAATTTTGACAAATGAGAAAGGCACAATATGTTGTGTGGTGGCAGAAGTGATGTCAACCATCTTCCTGCAGTTTCTAAGGAAAAAATATTCACATGAAGTCAGATACTGTGGATCACCAAAATCTTCCTTTGCTCTTTCTCATTACCAGTGCCTGTGAAACACATTTCATGCTTACATGACAGTAAAGAAATGGAAAAATACTAAATTCTGATTAAATAAATTAAGGTCAAAAACCCTAAGAACTTCAAAAATCAGAAAACCAAAGACAGAAACGCAGGAACTAAGAAGTAAAAAAAAAGAGCAAAAATTCAAAAACACCAACTCGAAAACTGGAGTCCAGGAACAATACTTCAAAAATCTAAGCCAAATTAACAAAATCAAAAAATGTGACCAAAAAGAAAAAAAAAGTAAAGGCAAATTAGGCAAAGGCTCAGCAAAATAGTGAGGCTAAAATCCTCTTTGTTTATTTGTCCTCAGGTGACTGCACTATAATAAGCTGCAACTCCTGACAATGAGTCAGAATTGGAGGTCTTTTTACCTTTTGGTTCTAATCTGAATTGGAAAGGAAAACAAATAACAACTGAACGTGCATTATTATATAAAAGAAAATACCAAAAAAGAAAAACAAGTGGCATCAGAGGGTGGATCATTTTGGGTTTATGGTGTAGGATTGTGAAATTAATGTATATGCTTTTTTATCATTTTAAAACTTTAATCTCAATGCTAATGTAAAGTAGCAATGAAAATACTAGCACACTGATCAGTTAGATGACTTTTGCTTTCATATTATTCTTTAATGTGGTACTATAAATTAAAGCCTTCTCAAATTGTGATTACACAGAATCTATTTATTGTTCTAGGTGTATTTTTAAGGGAAAAAAAAACAACTTTCCATGCAGTTAAGTGACAGCCACACACTAGTCATTAGTGTCCAGAGTTTCGTTGAGAGACTTTGTGACTGAGTACTGCAATATTAATAAAGAGTTTTTTTTTTTTTTTTTTTACGCTGATCCAGTCACTTCAATTAGTGCCCTGCTGGTCTGGCAAGCAATGCCAGTCTTTTTGCATGGCATCTTTGCTTCTCCTCTCATTAGAGGCATGGGTTTATTTTCATTGCACATCTGTAGCTGGGTCTGGGAAATTCAGCAAGCCAAACAAAGCAATATGTTATTTTTTATTAAACTTTCCTAAAACAAATCTCTTTAACATTTATGTCAATGTAATGGTATGTGCTTACTGGGCACAACCTAAGCATATATGTGTTGTTTATTTATGGTTCTAACATCTTACTAAATAACTATGGGCATGTTTGTTAAAATTCTTTTAGCTTAATGATTCAGTGTGGCTCATAACTAAATAATAAATGTTCACAATACCTGGGGTTCTCAAGCCTATTTCTGCTTTTAGGCCTAGCACTTAATTTAAGCATAGAAGTCAACAGGCCACATTTTAGCTTGGGTTCTTCTTTTGCAATCATTCTTTATTAATGTACATATAATTGCAAGGATATTAAAGAGACAAAAATTTTAATGTAATAAGGCAGCAGCCCAACTCTGAAACGGCCCTCAAAACCAGTGCCCAGTGTTTGTAGATACAATGGGTTCTTGGTGGGCTTGATTCCAATTCTTTCACTATGATAAATACTTTAGAAGTTCTTTAATGTATAAACAGCTTTTTATGTTAGTAATAATTTAGCATTCCATGACAATAAAAGTGATTACAAAACCACAAGAATTAAAACTCAAATACTGACGTTCTCAGAACATCACAAGAAACACTGTATTAAAAAGAATTTATGGCTGAATCTAAATTTGTAAATTATTCTTATGGCAGGACTTCCCCTTAATCGACAGAAATCACCACTCACTTAATTGATCTGGTCATTCAACAAATCATCCATTTTGTACACATTTTTTATTGATAAAGTTTAAAGAAGCAGGATCTAGGCCATTTAAAGATTTATGTTTAAGAAGGAGGATTTTGAAATCTGCCCTAAGATTATTTGGAAGAAAGGTATAATGACTTATGAATAGGGGTTATGTGGTTGTATTATCTAGTTCTTGTAATTCTTGCAGCAGCATTTTGAAGTAAATGAAAGCTGCATATGTAAACAGATTGAACAGCGTGTCTTTCTTGATGGTCTAGTGGTTAGGATTTGGTGCTCTCACCGCTGCAGCCTGGGTTGATTCCCAGTCAGGGAGTTAAGTTTTGGGGAGGAGTGGTGGCTCTGAAGCTAAGGATCTGGAATCCAGAAGGTTGCCAGTTTGAATCCCTGTTACTGCTAAAAGAGATCCTATTCTGCTGGGCCCCTTGAGCAACCTGCACTTGCTCCAGGGGTGCTGTACAATGGTTGTCTCAGTACATTGACACCAAGGGGTATGTGAAAAACTAACAAATTCCTAATACAAGAAATTGTATAAGGCAAAATAAAGAACAAGATAAAAATAAAATAAAACTGAAAAAGAATCGCACATTGCAGTATTCAGTCTTCCATCCATCCATTATCCAACCCTCTATATCCTAACTACAGGGTCACGGAGGTCTGCTGGAGCCAATCCCAGCCAACACAGGGTGCAAGGTTGGAAACAAACCCCGGGCAGGGTGCCAGCCCACCGCAGGGCGCACACACACACACCAAGGACAATTTAGAATCGCCAATGCACCTAACCTTCATGTCTTTGGACTGTGGGAGGAAACCCACGCATGACACGGGGAGAACATGTAAACTCCACGCAGGGAGGACCCGGGAAGCGAACCCAGGTCTCCTAACTGCGAGGCAGCAGCGTTACCACAGCGCCTCCGTGCCACCCCGTATTCAGTCTTACTAGGAGTAAATAAATGAGTTAATGGAAAATCAAGGATGACACACAATATAAAACAGTTATGTTTCTATCTCTGCTCTACACCATTGGATGTGACACTGCAACTGTTAATTTTACTTGAATGCCTTTACCATTTGTCCTGTGTTCACTAAGGTCTTTGACAGATGTTTGCTTATTCCACTGACTTCAGGCTTTTTCATATAATCTGTTTCAACTGAATGACATAAACCTAGAAGTATACCCCAGTCCTCAAGAAAATATGTCAAAAGGAAGACCACCTAAAAACTGTCAGATTGCTTGGCCGTCCCAGCATTTTATCACCGCAATCTAGTTAAAGCTTGCCTTGCTACTTTATTATTTATCACTTTTTTTTAGCTCTGTTCACCACAGTTGAACATTTGAAAGTTTTATAAATTGTGATGGAAGATAAGAATAAACTGTCAGCCTGGCCGGGTAAGGTTGGTGTGAAGTTCCTGGTTTGGGATGACATAATGGATGGACAACCAATATAACTTACACACCCAATATGCCAGGAGAATGAAACCTTCTGCTGAGACTTGTATACACACACTCACAGTGTGCCTGGGAGTCGTAGTGCTCCCTTAAGTTTGTTGTAAAAGCGGGCAACCCATCTTGGATTCCATTACTAATGGTGACTCTTGGCTATTATTCATTTACAGAGTATTTTCCCTAAATGTTCCTTGCATGCACAAGGAAGAGCTTCAGGGAGAGGGACATCTCCAATTTATTCAGTTCCAACTGACCTGGAAGTGCTTCCAGGGTGTAATGCTGTGGCACTACTGTAGTACTCCTGGTTTAGTATAAAAGAACTGTTCACCTCACCCACCTGAGTTGGAGTTGGGAGAGAAGAAAGACAATGCTCACCCTGGAGATTTTGGAGGAGGAGCAGAAAAAAAGAAAGAAAAAATGTATAGGGTAGATGAAGAATATGTCTGTGTAAGGCATTTGGTCAAAGAAAATATTTACTTGATCTTGAAACTTGTGTGGGTCAAGTTGTGTCAGGGGTTTGGAGCTCTGTTTTTCCCCTACAGGCCACATTTTGTTTTCTGTTTATTAGAGCTTTAAAAAGCACATGTGAATAAACATATCCCTGTGTGGTTTTCATGCATAACATAAGTATCTTTTCAGCAACATAACATACTGACTATGCTGCTGCTATCTTATCCATTTTTGATTATCTACTCCTTCACTATTTACTTATTGAAACACACAGAGTAAATTTAATTCTCTGAAGCTTCCAATCATTTCCGGAACCTGCTTAATGAGAACAAGGTCCAGGAAGGCAAAGTCTAATAATTCACAGAACATCAATATCATCTCAGCCTTGTTGCAAATCTCAACATAGTCACTGTCTGTGTATAATTTGCATGTTCACGCTATAGAAACTCTAGATACCCTCACTCATCCCAAACATACTGTATATCTATTGAGTGTGACCTGCAAATTAACCCTGCGTGAGTAGGTGTGATCATACCCTAGGATTACCTGCTATCTTGTCCAGGGTTAGATCCACCCTTGGGTCTAAGGGCATCCAGCTAAAACTCAGGCTGGCCTGCAATATTGCACTGGAAATTGAGTGTCCAGGTAATAGACAAACATTATTACACCTGCACCCAGTTATACTCAACCAGTCTGGAATAAGTTGTACATCTTTAGGGTATGGGGGGAAAAAAATGGATGCTTATGTGGGATGAATGTGCAAAGTTCACAAAGTCATTGACGCAAGTGCCTGGAACAGTAAGAAAACAACTCAAACTAATGTGCCAATCCACAGCCAAACCAGAGTTTTTGGACACTTTAAAAACATTTCTAGCAACTGTTTTTTTTTACTTTAAAATATAAGCATTACACATGGGTGTTAAAGTGTACAGAAAGTAAATGTCAACATCTTTTCTCAAGAGCCAATGAAGAATTATGCAGATGTTTTCTACCCCTATGTTGAAACAGAGCTATCTTTTACTTTTCACTGATTGAAAAATGTACCCCTCACAAAAATGACCTTGCAAGAATTACCTTGTCTAATTAAAGATGAGATAGAAGTGTATGATACCCCCCTTTGGAGCCACTCCCATTAGATATTTAGAAATTATATACTGTAACAACCAAGCAAGTAAGGAAGCCAAAGGCAATACAGAGTGATCACAGCTCTGTGGCCTTCAAAGTCAGCCTATGCCAAACTGAGAAGAGGGAAGGTCTTGTCTTAGGCATGTGCATTATTCAGAGATAGATAGATAGATAGATAGATAGATAGATAGATAGATAGATAGATAGATAGATAGATAGATAGATAGATAGATAGATAGATAGATAGATAGATAGATAGATAGATAGATAGATAGATAGATAGATAGATAGATAGATAGATAGATAGATAGATAGATAGATAGATAGATAGATAGATAGATAGATAGATACTTTATTAATCCCAAGGGGACATTCACAAAAAAAGTAGTAAAAAGTGTCCCGGGAACGGAGTCCACATAAAAGAAAGTGGTAGGGAGTGATCAGTGAAATAGATAAAAGGGTAGAAAGAATAAAGTCGTACACGGAGCTGCTGGCAAGGCTGCCACTCGCGGCGGCGCCTGAGTCGATCAATAAATGCTAGATGAGCTTCAATATTAGAATGAGCATTCTAAGCTTAAATCTCTCACAACTCCATTAGTTAATGCAAGATGGAGTTGTGATTGCTTACAGGTTTAGTTATATTGACACCTAACTGGCTAAACATGTGTTGCTCTAACTAGCTATTGGTAAAGTCTATGTGTGTTATTGAGTGTCTCTGTCTTCAGCCAAATATGCAACCTTATCGATTCCATCCAGGTCTGGACGATCTGTCAAACCTGGTGGAAACTGGAGCTGCATCTAAATGTACTTTTTAAAGGAAAAATTATCAAAATAAATAACATATATGTAGTACTCCCTACTTTTAATCCAAATTTTACTACACTATTCTGAAACTTTTTATATTACTTCATACTAAATAGCACCTATTTGTTTTGTAAGCCAGGCTGTCCAAAGTTTTTTCACTGGGGGCCACATACAGAGAAATATATGAAGGGCTGGGCCACCCACTAGAGGTGAGCTATATTGCCTCACCTCCTCTTTATTAAGTTAGCAAAATCAATCAAATATAGGTAAATTATGCTTCATAATTAAATATGCTTAAAGAAAAAACAGCATCACAGCTCTCCATTAATGGGTTTTCATTTATTGTATTTCAAAGTGCTCTCATCACATGCAATCAAGTAAAAATCAAAAGCACAAGCTTTATCTGACACTTGATGTTTTAAGTTAGCTGACAGATCTTTAATTTGCCGCACAACTGCGTTTCTGAACAAGCGAACGTTGTTTTAATTCCTGCAGTTTCTCCGGGCACATTATTCCTGTGACTTTAGTGAGGCACTTTTTATGAAGTGACCATCTCAGAAAGGTTTCCCATGTCGGGCAGTGAGTTGCACTTCTTTGTAACTGGCTAATGTGGCATTTTCCTTGTATTTTGTTAGCACAGAAAAAATACTGTTGTTGAGCTAGCAGACTAGCTGCCATTTTCTTAACTTTCTGTTCTTGCTTGGCACCAGTGTAGGACGTATATGTTGGATATTTGGTTTCGTAGTGTCGACTTGCCCTTCACTTCTAGAAAGAAATATTCATTTTCCCACCATGTCTGAAATTTTCTGAGCTCAGTTGCTATTGTGCATTTCTTTGGTTCTGCCATTTTTGATCACCCATAGCAAAATTGTTCTTTGGTTGCACTTATTTATGAAGACGCTGCCTTGATCAAGACAGTAGCTACGCCTTGTGCTAAACAGAAGAAGTACAATATAGTTAAGAACAAGTTTCGTGTGTGGGCCATATGTCATTATATTTTTAGAGTTTGTGGGCCGTAGTTTGCCCGCAGGCCGTAGTTTGGACACCCCTGTTGTAAGCAGCCATTGGTTAAACTGTGATTAGTAATAAAAAAAAATAGGACACAGTAAATAGACAACAATTTTATGGCTGAAAATGATAGAAGATAAGTGAGCAATGTGATCATCAAATGGCTGATGTGCCATGAGCAAAGTGCCCAGCTCCTCACTCTGTCCTTGACTTTCTCAGTCCATGCAGACGTCAGCAGCGACAAATAATGAAGCTCTTCAAGAAATGAAAAGTCATTGTGTTACAGTAATGCTAAAGCCAATTAGGAATTTTCTTCCCTCCATTTGCTTAAGTCTCCCTTTTTCTTAAGGTCGGGATCTTTTTTTTTTTTTTAACTGCAGTGTATTACAAGAAGCTGGTGTTTCACATTGATTCCAGTGTTCTCCATTTAACTCCTCATTATTCCCCAAGGCAGCAGGAAATTGGTTGTCATATTGTTTTTATTCTCTTGTCCTGTAGTCTCCAACTGACATCTCTTAAGTATTAATTAAAAAAGAGCAGTGATAAAGAAAGAAAGAGATGCGGTGAACACAGCAGCTCATTTGCATGCACTAGCTTGGCAGAACTAGAGTCAAACTTTGCCACGATCTTTTTTTAATGAAAAATGAAGTGCAGGCTACATAATAGATAAGAGGATAACAGGCAGATGTGCAAAATAGAAAAAAAAATTAAAAGATTTTAGGATCTATCAAGATTGGACTCTTCAATGAGGCCATTGTTAAGAGCTGAAAACTTGATGTAGGGCCTGCCTATAACATGCTCAACAATGGAGACATTAACTCAATGCATTCTGATGAAAAATAAGGTACACCTGTAGTTAATGATTAGTGTTTCTTAATTATTTTAATAAATTTCACTATGACTGTTGAAAATGTCTCTGCTAGGGCTACTTCTGAGCTTAATGCTGTCAGACAAGGCTCTGGCTCTCTGCACCTCTAAGAAGAAAGACACGGCTATACAAAATAAGTGAAAAGCAACTTACAGTACATTCATACATTTCAGAAATGTACTCTTTATAACTGATACGGTATAGCCATTTGTGTTATGCAGTATATCATGCAGCCCTTGAATTTCATCTGAGACAGAGAGGGAGATTTCCTCCCAATGTAACAAGAAATTGTGGATTTTATTGGCTTGATGACGATTTATTTGATTATATATACACACAGTATATCTCTCTCTCTTTATATATATATATATATATATATATATATATATCCATCCATCCATCCATCATCCAACCCGCTATATCCTAACTATCCATCCATTTTCCAACCCGCTGAATCCGAAAACAGGGTCACGGGGTCTGCTGGAGCCAATCCCAGCCAACACAGGGCACAAGGCAGGAACCAATCCCGGGCAGGGTGCCAACCCACCGCAGGACACACACAAACACACCCACACGCCAAGCACACACTAGGGCCAATTTAGAATCGCCAATCCACCTAACCTGCATGTCTTTGGACTGTGGGAGGAAACCGGAGCGCCCGGAGGAAACCCACGCAGACAACATGCAAACTCCACGCAGGGAGGACCCGGGAAGCGAACCCAGGTCCCCAGATCTCCCAACTGCGAGGCAGCAGCGCTACCCACTGCACCACCGTGCCGCCCTACATTCTAACTATATATATATATATATATATATATATACATTCTAACTATATATATATATATATATATATATATATATATATATATATATATATATATATATATATATATATCACCCTTAAGTACAGGCCTCACACAATGCCTCTCTTCACTGCCTCCACTCCTCTCCTCCATGCTTCATCCTCTTCCACCCAACTCTAGCTAACAAATGTAGGGAGGCGGCCCCTTTTATACCCACCCGGATGTGCTTCAAGTGCCTCCCAATGAGCGCCTGCCGGCACTCCCCAGTGTGGTGGAAGTGCTGGCTGTGCACCTGGAAGCACTCCGGGTTTCCCTGGCCTTCATCCCCCTTGAACTTCCAGGTGTGGCGGAAGTGCTGAGGGCCAGGACTCCTCAGGCATTGGGGCACCGTCTGGTGGTGACCATGGGCCCCTATAGGGTTGAGCTTCCAAGCTCCTTTCCCGTGGACCCCATAGCCACCAGGGTGGTCGCCCCCTCATGGTCTGGAGGGGGCATAGTCCCTCTTCCAGTCCTTCTGGACATCCTGGCTGGGTACCGCCCCCCAACCGCTTGCTACACTGCCCGTCGCCATCTGAGACCCATAGGGGCCAGTGGCCCATCCCGCGAGAGCAGGCCTCCCATGAAGGATCCGGTCCTGCAAAACAGCAAGCAGAAACAGGGGCGGAGCCGCTGCCTGGGACACCACCACCTGGCGTTCTTCTGTGCTACACACAGGCAGCACTCCCCCCTCTGACCGGCACCCCCTTTGTGGGATCCGTGTCCCCCTAGTTGGGACATCAGACGGGACCGCTCGCACCCCCGTCACTTCAGCCAACTTCGGGGTTTCCCTCTGCCTCCGCAGAGGGCAGCCCTTCTCTGGACATGAGAAACCTGCCTCACGTCCACCCTTATCCGAGGAACCGGCTCTCTTCCTTCTGTTCCTCCTCTTATTCTGGGATGCCATGATGGTTTGCGTCTCCCTATGGGCAAGGAAGAAACCCCGTGATGTCTGTGTCCCTGTAGAGCGACATGAGACTGACGCTGGCTCGGGACATAGGGCACTAGGACCCGTGGCACTCATCAGCCAGCATCCTGCTTGCAATTTGCATTCGTTGGTCCCGCCTCCGACCAACCATCGGCGGGCACACAACACATACCATCCAGTCCCTTGCCTGGATCGGGGACAGACTTCCGGTCCTTGGTCATCTTGCTTCCCCCATTCTTGGTGCGGAGGCGAGCTTCCGGGCAACCATGCAGCTGCTGCGGCCATCTGAGCTGCAGCGACTCCTCCTTGATTTCGCTTCCTCCTGCCGCCGCGCTGATGAAGGCCCATGGATCGGCACGTGTCTGCAACCGATGCAGATCTGGGCAGTCCCTGCCTGCAGCACAAAACGCAAGTCTGGCCCCCCAGGGCCGACTGCCGTTGGGCAGGGCACTTACCTCCCAGGTCCCGTCTGTCCAAGGCACCTGCCTCGGCATGGCCTTTGTAGATGCGATGCCATCCCGGATGTCCTCAGCGAAGGCGTGCTCGTAGGAGCCTGTTGCACTCTAGCTGTGCCCAATGTTGTCTTTCCGCACCAGGTGGGGATGGCCCTTCTGCGAATCGGTGGCAGTCTCTGGGGTAAGTCGCTCCTACTGCGCGTGTGTGGGCTCACCTGCTGCGCCGGGCTGCCCACAAAATTATTTTTACGGATGAGTCCCCGCCTTGAAACTGGGATGCCATTGTGGGGAACAGCCCGGACACAGACAGACAGACATAGTTTTAGAAAACCACACACGCTGTATTTACACTATTTACAAATATACCGCACAACCCAGTGCCCCTGCACCAATCACCTTCAAGTCCAGGCCTCACACAATGCCTGTCTTCACTGCCTCCACTCCTCTCCTCTCATCTAAGCTTCGTCCTCTTCCACCCGACTCCAGCTATCTAATGGAGAGAGCCAGCCCCGTTTATACCCACCCAGATGTGCTCCAGGTGCTTCCCAATGAGCGCTCCCCAGTGTGGCAGAAGTGGCGGAAGTGCTGGCTGTGCACCTGGAAGCACTCCGGGTGTCCCTGGTCTTCTTCTCCCCAGCTTTTCTGGGTGTAGCGGAAGTGCTGAGGGCCAGTGCTCCTCAGGCATCGGGGCGCCCCCTGGTGGTGACCGTGGCCCCTATAGGGTTGAGCTTCCAAGCTCTTTTCCCGTGGTCCCCATAGCCACCAGCGCGGTCGTCCCCTCGTGGTCCGGAGGAGGCATAGTCCTTGTTCCGGTCCTCCCGGCTAGGTACCGCCCCCAGCCGCTTGCCACACTATATATATATAAATAACTGTCCCCATATACTGTAGAATCAGGAAATTGGTCTGTCATGTTTGTTACAGGCAACTGTAAAAACATAGAAACAACACAGTCTTTAGGTGGAAAGATGGCGTATTTATGGAGGAGGGGACAGAGAAAAGGATGTTGGGAACAGCAGGGAATCCTAGGAAGGTTGTGATGTCATCAGGAAGGGAGAGACGTGACTAAGGAATGCAGAAGTGGCGCGTCAGTCAGGGCGATCAACTGGTGATGCTGTTACGGTGTTGGACTCTTTTGTGGCTTGTCCTTCCTATGAGAGAACAGAGAGATGGGTTAGTACATTGGCTTTCTTATCTGTCTTGCGGGTTCACGCGCCGCATCGGGTTCTTTGATTACCCCCTAATCGCACATGTGTGCCTATATATATATATATATATAAATATATATATATATATATATATATATATATATATATATATATATATATATATATATATATATATATATATATATATATATATACGTACATAATTCGCCTGCCTCCTCACTCACTCACTCACTCACTCACTCACTCACTCACTCACTCACTCACTCACTCACTCACGTCCGAAGCCGAATGCGCAGTCGCCTTCTGCGCAGCTGCCCGAAAAACCCTACGAGACCGAAATCCAACCCCAACATCATGGCAGGCGGTGGATGCGCAGTCGCCTTCTGCGCATGTCCAAAGCCGAATGCGCAGTCGCCTTCTGCACAACTGCCCGAAAAACTTTACGAGACCGAAATCCAACCCCAACATCGCGGCAGGCGGCAGATTTAGTCTACGCATTTCGGGATTATTATTCTGAAATCCCAAATCCTTCCACCCAGGCGTAGGATATTAGCCCCGAACACAGCCAACCCTCACACTCAAAATAATATGTAAGAACATATTATTATTATGTACTTTCAGCGGCAGAAACGACTCCACAGCCGTGATGATCGTGATGATCATTACACTACCGTTGTCCGCAGATGTTGATGTGTGCGAAGCGAGGTACACATTCTAAGCCGCATATAAATCTCCACAGGTGGCGCGGTACGCATTGTCGTGCACTGCTGCTAAGATCTGAGTAAAATAAAACGCTGCTGGCCTATTCGCACCAAGCACTGAATGTTCACCACACCATCTGGAGTGATTTTAATGGCCCTTGCATCCTCGCCCTTTCAAAACTGCTTATTCTCGCAACTTGGTGCCAACGGCCGCAATAATTGAAAGAGAAAGGCGACTTCGATTAAAGCTCTAGAGGCCTGAAAGGCGATTTCGACTACAGCTCGAGGCCTAATTACGTATTCTGATTCAATTACGCATTCATTCAATACACCTATATCAGGTTTGTGGTGCTTATACTTATTACTATTCCATATTTTACTGGAACATTCATCATTCAATATTATACTATAGGCCTGGAAAATTCTTCAACTAACAGTACAAGCCTGTACAGTAATGAGTGAAGCGGACTAAAATCATTACAAAAAAACTTCTTCGTTTCTTCTTCTACTTTTCATTGATTTGTATTTCTCATTTTTTCCCTTTTACTGCCATAGACCTACATAATTATAAAATATGGCAATTTTTATGCACATGACACAAAATAAATTAAGCTTAAAGACTACATGTGTTTCCAAATTCAAAGGGCATTCCCTGTCAAACTAGCATTCGCCATGACTATAAACAAGTCACAAGGACAAACATTTGACATGGTAGGAATATTCCTTGCCGAACCCGTTTTCAGCCATGGTCAATTGTATGTGGCTTTTTCAAGAGTCAGAAGGGCGAGTGATGAGAAGGTGCAAGTTAAAGATGGGCCACATCAAGGGAAATTACTACCAAACAGTGAGAGTGTCTTCACAAAAAATGTAGTCTACAGAGAGATTTTACAACATTAGTTGCATACTGACAGGCCTCCAGTATACAAACAAAAAACGTTGTCATAGATAGCATGTATTTTTTAAGTGTACAGTATTTTTCGCCATGATAGAGTCATACATATAACAAACCTCTTAGTTAATTATCATTACTTACATCACTTTCTTATTTATTTCTTACTTATTATTTGTTCTTCATACACTGCTAACACAAAGTCGTGTTACAAACTCGTTTCACCTTACGTTGTCGAAACGGGCTTTTTGTCTAGTATATATATATATATATATATATATATATATATATATATATATACACACTCTATATATGTATATATAAAATCCTAAGCCTAAAAGTGCAATGATTTTGTGCAACGTTTATGTGACTTTTTTGTCATGCTTTAAATTGGCCTTATTTTAAAACCTACACATACATGTTTGGTATCATTCTTTTCAGAATTTATTGAACTTTAATGTCATGTTGTTAGATTTTCAGATTCTTATTCCATTTTTAATTTATAAACTAAAATATCAAGAAAGTCATGGTTTTTAATAACAAGAAAGTCATTATTTTTATTTTTGATCGAGTAGACATTCTTTCACAGGAACAAACTATTAAAAAAAATATATATATATATATATATTCATAACACCAGTGTTTGTATTTAGGTAATTTAGTTAGCTGAAGTTCAAGATACGATGACCCATTGCATACCACTTTAGTTTTCACACGATTTTTCCTGTTATTTAAATGAGTAATTTAAAAAAAAATTATCTATAAGAATGTCAGTTAAACGAGTGGATCACTTATTTAGTATTTTATAAATACTCATCGAGCATAGTGGACCTCAGTTTAATGGGAATACTCCAATCTGTAGGAGAGTAAATATTTTATTCTCATTTCATGATTTTTACTCCGTTAAAATAATAATTAATTTTTCTTTTACATATTTATAGAATTTGTGATTTTTATTCCAATAAATAATAATTTTTCTTTTGTACATTTAATAATAATAATAATTCATTACATTTATATAGCGATTTTCTCAGTACTTAAAGCGCTATCCACACATGGAAAAACCAGGAAGCAAACCCACAATCTTCCACAGTCTCCTTACTGCAAAGCAGCAGCACTACCACTGCGCCACCTGTGAGATTTTAGTAATATTCTGCCCACAACTGGGGGTTGGGTGCCGATATAGATATAGACGTATATATATATATATATATATATATATATATATATATATATATATATATATATATATATATATATATATATATATATATATTTATTCCAAGTTTGTCTGCATTTGTTGTATTTTGTTTGTGGCTAATGTTTGCCTGAATCTTCTGTTACTTGAGGCACAATGGTGTAGTGCTTAACAATGCTACCTTTCACCACCGGTCACATTTTTGCCCATAATAATCAGCCCACCATAGTTGGCAGATCCTTCCCTAGTCCTCAGGGAAACTTAAAAGGCCATTGTACCATTATAATCCATTAAAATGAGTTCAGCTCCTTGATCTCCATTGACTCAGTGAATTATGTTGTGTTTGGCAATGTCCCAAACATTTCCACAATTTTGTCACACTCACAGCAAAGCGAACTCCGCAGGTTTTTGCTCATCACTAGTTAACACATTGCATGTCTTATGATTGAAGAGATTCGCCTTGAGCTTCAAAATATTGACAAATCTCTGGCCAATGTTGAAGTTTTGAAACGCTAACAAATGTTGTATGCAAATCTGTGTGCAAAGGATGCGTGTGAATTTGGCACCCCGTCCAAAGTTGGACTCTGTCTTGTAACCCCATACAGTCAGGATACGCACCGATTCCCAGAACACTGAGCTTGTTTCACTGATTAGAAAATGCAAAGTTGGACTAACAACTATAACCATGTGCATAACAATCTGAGTTTAAACACAAAGCCTCCATTCCTTTATTATGGCTGTGTATGGCACAGGATTAAAAAGCGAACAATCTCACTACTCAGTCAAATAACAGCCGATAAGTCATAGCACCTTGTTCTTAAAGCATACACAGATCATGCATTTTCTTTTCTTAGTTAATTCTATAATAAACTTCAGACTAACATAACAAATTTAGAGGTACCTTGAATGACTGTTTAAAACTGGAGCACCTGACAGTTTTGAATAAGATATCAGATATTTAAACTTGTGGTCAGCAAAATAAGCAGCATTTTCCACTTGGCCACGTCTGTTGTCCTTGTAAGAACGTGTAAAAGAAGCCTTAAAACCCCCGTGAGGAAAAAAATGTGTCTAATAATAAAATATGTCTAATCAAAAATGTACTTGAATATTGTGAGTCACTGAGTGGCATTGCTTACCTTGCCAGAAGGATGACCCCTTTTATTAATTCAGTTTTATAAAAAAATATGTGATGCACTGGCACTTTGCCCTGTGCTTGCTCCCACTTTTCACCCAATATTGGAATTGACAATAATACCTTCATTATTTCTGTTTCATGTGAGAGTATAATAACTATACACATAAGAGAGATATCCAAAAGAAAATATAATTAATTAACTAACTAATTGGTACATTTGTAGTCAGAAGCATAAACTTTAGCTTTACTAAGGTTTTCAGTTTATTAGGAAATTTAAGGCACATTCTCTCACCTTTCTTTTTTTATTCTTTGATATTTTTAGCATAATTAATTAAAGAACCTCCAGTGTGACATAACTCCAAGACCAAATTCAGTCACAATCCTAACCCTACCTCTAATCCTAACCTCTTTTTTTTCCTCCATCCTTTATCTTATTCAAAAATGTCTTATTTGCAGGCATTTTCCTAGGTTCTCATGGGCCCAATTTCGCTACATGTGCAGTAAAAAGTATACTTTCCCTTCACACAGCTGCATGTTATTTACATTGAAGCCTAGCTGCTACTTTTTTTTTCTAGCTCTCCATATATATTTATCTATTCCTCTTGCACATGAGTGTTCTGAGATTTACTGCACAGTGACTTCTGTAGTCGGTCTCACCATGAGACAGTGTGGTAGCACTTGTGCGAAGCAAAGGGGAGTTAAATGTCTGAACAGGTGCACTTTGGAAGAGACCAGATGATGTGCGATGACACCACAGCACAATCTGTAAAGTGCTTTGGTTGTGAAAAATGGTATATAAATAAAATTCTTAATTACTGAATAAAACGACAAATTCTTTCCCCTCAAAAATACCAACATCTATTAGTTAGCTGCGTGTTATACCTTTATATTCTGCACATTTCACTTCTTTGCTGTGTACAGATAGTTCATGAGTACTTTGGTTAGTCAGTTTCATACCAAACACTGAGCTGTCTATGTACACAATACAGAAAATGTTTATTACACTATTAGGCTTCCAAACTACTGGTTTACTGTGGCTTTCTAAGAAAACCTTTAAAAGATATTTCCAACAAGTTTGAAGAAACTTTTGAGCATCAGGATCTTTTTCTTGTTTTAACAACTTTGAGGTTTAGTTAAAGTTCTTGGCCTCGACTTTCTGGCTTTGACTTTTTTTTGTTTAAGGTTGTTCTCTTAAAGTTCTCTTTATGTCCTTGTCCAGTTCCACATTTTGAAACAGTTCATGTTTACAAACTATTTGTATTTGTTTGCAAATATAGCTACACAAGTACAAAATTTAAAAGAGGAAGAAACGTCAGATCTCCTTTCCACAGGAAGCCATGGCAATATTGTGTCACATTTATTTAATGGATTATAGAGTTCAGAGTTCAAACATTCTCTGGCCAGTAGCAAATCAGAAAATGGAGTAAGGCAAGACCATCACCTGCTTTAGGTCACCCTAAAATAAATCATGACGAAAAGAGATATTCAGTGTCATTTTATAAAAATGGACTAAAAGAATTTTAGGCAGTTGGTTTTAGAATGCAGTAACATTAACCCAAAAAACAGTCCTGTCTCCTTTTCTCTTCTCTCATTATACTTCTAACTACAAATATAAAACCACATGTCACCTGCAGAAATTCTCAGATGATTCTGTACTTATGTGGCGTATTGATAAGGGAGATGAGACAGAGTAAAGAGTCAGGTGGAGAACTTTGGTTTTGGTGGAAATAGAATTCTGTGCATCTTAACATCAGCAGAACCAAGGAACTGGTTATTGACTTTCACTGCACCAAAGAACCTCTATGTCCAGTCACTAGTCAAGGCATGGATTTAGAGGTGACCCACTCCTACAAGTACTTGGGGATCCACATTAATGACAGATTGTAATGGTTTCGGAAAACAGGGCTTTGACCACCTCCTCCTGACTCTGGCTCCTGGAGTTGTGGCAGGCAGCTCTTTTAATGTTACACCCAGAAGCACTTCTGGTGTCCCAAAGCTGCACTTCTGGATGACATTGGAGCCTGACAAAGGATGATTCACCAGTCCCTGAACCACCCTTGGAACCAAATAGGGCTGAGTTGAAGGACTATCTATCTATCTATCTATCTATCTATCTATCTATCTATCTATCTATCTATCTATCTATCTATCTATCTATCTATCTATCTATCTATCTATCTATCTATCTATCTATCTATCTATCTATCTATCTATCTATCTATCTATCTATCTATCTATCTATCTCTGTCTGTCACTTCTCATTTTGAACATATTACTTAGATTTCTGTCTTTTTTCATAGAGAAAAATGGGTCTAAATGAGGCCAATGTACTATATGAACATATGTAAACTATTTTAAACATTTTGTTTAACTAAAATGTGGTATATTGCAGCACCTTTGACTGATCCTACATAACGCATAACTTAACATTTTCAGACCTTTGTAATCCAGTTCAGTGTGGTAGCCGGACAGAGCATATCCTGGAAGCAATAGGCATAAGCCAGAATGCAACCCTGGATGTGGTGGTACTGTATGCGGTGCCCACTTTCACATACACACATACACGTGCACACACACACACACAGGTCCAATTAAGAAATAAATACCAGTTAACATTCTCATCTTTGGAATATTTTAGGGTGACCCTTGAATGAATTGAAAATAGGTGGATATATACATTAAAGGCTATAAATATCATAATACACAATATAGTCTTTAAAAGCCTGTCATCTGTTTGTAACAGGTTCAGTTTGTATCTGGATACCATAATATTCAGTATTTTAGTGTGTACATGCTCTAATTTTGAAAGGCCTTGCCTCTTTTTCCTTCGTCCAATTCAAAAGCAACTTAAGATAAAATTTAAATTCAGAGCTAATCTGTTTCCTTGGTCATATATTTGCTTAGTGGGACATTGGATGGCTTGGGGCAAGTCTTTAAAATAAAGTATTGTTAAAAGGCTTATTGAAGCTCCAGCTAACAAAGCATTTTAAACAGGTGTATTTCTCAGCCAAGTTTTAGACAACCGTCCAATTAGAAATCTAGACTGAACATTTTTATAGAAAATGAACACCAAAAGGGAAAAAAAGTGCAAGGTGCTCCAAGTAGACATGCATTTGGGAGGAAGCCATGGCAAGGTTTTCTCTCCGCTGCCTTTCTATAAACCAGCTGCAGATGTTGGAAAGAAACAGATCTGTGGCAGCTTTAAATGAGAAAGTCTAAAAATGGATTGGTCTGCAAAATTAAACCCAGATCTTGCACATTCTCTCTGGTAGCTGTGGATGAGTACACAAGGCAGGGAGTGAGAAGGGCAGCAACAAGCTTTTCTTGGGCTTATTTTTGGGTAGAATGCCTCATACGGATCTTCTGAGTTCAAGACCTTCATGTATAGGATTATATCTTTATCAAGATCTGGACCTCAAAGTTACTTCAGCCCACAAGCTGTTTGCTTTTATCTCTGATTTCTTTCAGGAGTTAAGGAATCTGAAAAGTGTGTACACATTTTGATTTTACTCAGAATCACTTTGTACAGTATTCATATTTAGTGTTTCCTGAAATGGGAATCCTATCAGTTATTTGAGCTTTCATTAAAATATTAAAAGAAAATCAGTCAGTCATTATCCAGCCCGCTATATCCTAACACAGGGTCACGGGGGGTCTGCTGGAGCCAATCCCAGCCAACACAGGGCGCAAGGCAGGAACAAATCCCCAGGCAGGGCACCAGCCCACCGCAGTATATTAAAAGAAAAGACCAAATTATTTACTGAGGCAGAACACTTTCAAAGTCAAAGTCGATTTGGTTTGTCCACACATCAATCCAGTATTAAGTGCTTTTAATCCAGTTCAATTTTAAAAGAGCCAGAACCGATCCCAACAGAACCAATTAGAAGACAGGAACAAATCAGAGACAGGACACCAGTTTATTTCAGGGGTACACTCAAGTAAATGCCCACTCGCATATCATCATTTCACTTCACATACATTTCTTTGGGAACTGAACAGAGAAGCAGATAAAAACACATGGATACTCGGGGGAGAATGTGAAAACTGCATACTCTCCTGGAAATGTAAGAAACAGCAAACTACAGAGTCATCTTAAAGGAATAGTTCACCCAAAAATCATATTTGTTAATATATTACTACTTTGATTGTTAAACTTTTTTTGTCATGTCCCAATTTTGCTTTAATTGTTTCTTTGAGCCCCAGAAACACCCCCTTCATCCTCCTTGAATAATAATTAATCAATGCTGACAATCACCGTGGATGTTGTCCCCCCCTTGGAGAATCACTGCCAAAAGCCATCCCGCAACCCTTAAAGACCTGCCAATAGAAGTCATAGCAGAGTAATGGCATTTGCTTAAACTACCCTTGGAGAACCATCGCAAGACCATCCACGTGACCCTTTCCATTTGATTACATTTGTGAATCACAACTCTGTGTGACCCAAATTCAGACAACCCACTAGTGACACTAGTTTAACTCTCTCTTTCTCACTCAGCCCCCAAATTACCACACAGTGCCACTGCCACCAAAGTTAATATCCCCATTAGCTTTGCATTGATGTAGTGAAGTTTTTATTCTCAAGATTTCAAGAACTGAAAAAGTAAAGTTTCTGATAGAGTAGAAGTGTACTGAGAGCTAGCTATCAGTACAGGGTTTTCTTTGAAGAAAAACTAGGAGAAGAGGCATAGTGAGAGTCAGAAAAGAGTCAAAACAGGATGGTCTACCATACAGTGTTAAAGCCAAAATGAGAAGCAAAAATCAAGGTCAGAAAATCACAGGCAACAGGAGAAACCAAAAAGAAACTAATCAGAGGGAATATCTATCACAAAATTGAGTGGCAAAAAGTTTTTTTACACTCCATATACTTAGATAGGAACATGATCTCATGGGTGAAATTTTAAACCTGTTGCATCATTAACATGAATCACGACTAAAACAGCTTAAAGGCTTTGGTGATGGAAATTCTGTGGTGAGAGACTGTGTATTGATGATCTCTCTTCTCCCCGTTCTGCAGAAAGGAAGATTAATGCCATTCAATCTCTAAAGTGGTAGTGCTGCTGCTTTGCAGTAAGGAGACTGTGGAAGATTGTGGGTTCACTTCTCGGTTCCTCCCTGTGTGGATAGCGCTTTGAGTACTGAGAAAAGTGCTATATAAATGTAATGAATTATTATTATTATTATTATTAATGACACTTCTTGGGTCAGGTCACCTGGACCCACCTCTTCCTTCCAGAATGACTGAAAAATCGGAGGAGCCACCATCTTGGGCAGTCTACTTGAGATGGAAGTTGGGACGACTTGCTTTTTTGCGCTGTGCAGGCATTTCTTTTTAAATTTGATCATTTCAGTTATATGGGGTTGGCCTCAAGGTACTCCAAAGCTCCGACTTTGTTCTGCTTGTGGTTTACACAAAATAGCAGCAACTGTAAATAATCCAGGTGGTGGCAAAGACAGTACAAAATAATTTTAAATCTATAATAATAAAAAAAAAACACTAATGGAAAATTCAGGATCTAGAGCTAAAGATCACCCTAAAACGAGTGCTCCACCTCATAAATTAAAGCGGAAAAAGGAATGAAAATGAATAGTGAAGTCATTCATAACAAAGCATCTAAGGTGACTAACACTGGACGACAGCAACAATATCAAAAGCATTCATGGACAAAACTAATGTTACTCGTGTTACATAATCCACATGGCAAGTCATCCAGTTGTACTCTCACAATGTCCCAAACACATGTATTTTATCTGAAATACAGTGGAACCTCGGTTTGCGAGCATAATTCTTTCCGGAAACGTGCTTGCAGTCCAAAACACTCATATATCAAAGTGAATTTCCCCATAAGAAATAATGGAAACTCAGAAGATTCGCTCCACAACCCAAAACTTTTCATATAAAAATGATTAATACATAATATAAAGTAAAAATACATAAAACAAATTAACCTGCACTTTACCTTTGAAAAAAATCATTGCTGGTGTGAGTGAGTTTCTAAACTCTTGTGGAATTCCACCCAATGGGACGACACGCGGAAGAACGTACCGAAGCAATCACAGTCTCCCAGGGCTGTAGCAGTTCGCCATAAAAGCGAATTCAAAAAGACTGCAGACATGCTATAAGCGCCTGCCGTCGATGGGTGATACAAGGAACAAGGAACGTTATAAATGCGCAGGGCACAGTACTACTTGGCCACGACCCTGCGTGACTGCTGTGTCTGTGTATAGGAGAGTGGCAGATCCTGCTATAATAAATAACGGCGCTGTTGCTGTTTCAAGCTGAATAAAGCTGGTGTTGCTAAAGTACTGAGATTCAGCTTCGTGTTTTGGGGTGCAAGACGGGGATTCGCACGTCACAGCACACATGCGTATGCGCGCGCACACAAACATACACACACACACACAGTCACAATGCTGTAGTAAACAGTATACGCTCATACGGATGTTGACTATATGAGTGAGGCACGCCAAGAAATGGAATAGGAGACGATTGTCCACAATCCCACAGCGAGAGAGAGAGAGAAGAACCTTCAGCTCAGTTGTGATCACATGATGCACAGCAGACAAAGCGTATACATACTACTCGTATTGCAAGATCTCGCTTGTTTATCAAGTCAAAATTTATTAAAAATTTCAGCTCGTCTTGCAAAACTCGTAAACTAAGTTACTTGCAAACCGAGGTTCCACTGTATTGTTAAATAAACCAGTTCCAGTAAACCCTTTTGTGAATGAAAATGGAATGCTCTCAAACTTGACTGAGCATTTGTACTGAAGGCCTAGCATTCATTAGTCATGAGTGCAGACCAGGAACAACTTATTTACTGGCTAATATTGTGCTTCATACTACGTCAACATTAAAAAGTGCACTGAGCTATGAGTGCAACAAATGATTAGAAGTTAAAGAAAACCAAGTGAAAACGTTATCAGCAAGAGAATATGCCCCACAGTTTTACAGACTGTTATTAAATAACTCTGAGGTACTCCAGTTGTGGATATGAATATAAATAAAACTACATGTGTATAATTCAGATCTTCCTTTTTTGTTTGAGCAGATTCAATTTTCGTTCACAAAGGCGTTTTCAAGAAATGGTCTATGTAATAATATTTTAGTAAAAATATGTGTCTTTTGGATGTTGTCAGCATATACAGGATGACTTGCCATTTGGATTATGTTACACACAAGTTTTCATGGACGTTATTGTACTGTATGCTGTAGTTCAGCATCAGTTCCCAAAGAGGCCTATGCTCTCAGAAACTTAAGTAAAATATGTAAAAAATAATCAACAAGATGTATTACTGTGTATTTTTAAAGAGGATTATTCACAATGCTGGGATGACGGTCTGAGTCGGCTCCATGCTCCCTGTTGCATTTTGGGAGACTCTTGCACCTGAAAACATTAATAGTCATATAAAGGGATGAGCCAGGCAAATGAGGACACACACATCTTGCCATGGGTTGATGTAAAAATGTCCAGTGCTTTTATTAAAAACAATCCAAAAACAGTGTTCTAAAAGTGCAGTGCTGAAAATCTTCAGTAAATAGCCAATATCACAAATAGGAGCACAGAAGAGGATTAATACGCAAGGTTTTCTTTAGGCTGGTCTACTTGAACATGCATGCTCATATGACATTATTGCTAGTTGGCAGTTGGTGCTGAGATGAAGACTGCATTATTCAAAACTATTAAGCAACTAATGTTTAATAAATCCATTTTACGCTTCTGGTTACAAGTTAGCAGGACCTGGCAATTTTAGAAATATTTGGCTTGGAATGGATGAAATGAGTCACCAACAGGCCTTTCAGGGTGACTTCAGGTCATACGTTAGGACTTTTTGGCCCCTAACCCCCTTTGCGTCCTGAGCAGCATTATCAAAGAAAGCAATTGGGCACAGACTCTGAGGCTATGCCATAATAAAATGTTTATCATAGTTGTAGTATTAACTGGCTATATAATGAACTAGGACATACTTTTAGATTATTTCTATTCTATACCAAGAAATCACAGAAATACTGAAATAAAATATACAAATAGCGAAAGAGATTTACCTGTGAAAATGTAAATATCTGAGAACTTTAATTCACATTTTTGAAATGATTAATCTATTATAAAGTAAATACCACTGGTTTAGGTGTGGGCTCAGAACTTATTACACTGAAAAGCAGTGTCTCTGTATTTGACATGCAAGTTTCTTACCTTTCAGAGATAACCCTAACATTACAGATAATTGGGAAGCTACCTACCAGGTCTTCTTCAGCTCTGCTGGTTGGGATATTTCTTTGTCCATTTGAGGGGTCCATTCACATGTAAGGATTTTAATGTGAACTCCATCCTGATCACAACACTGTTAGGGCTTTTGACTGCCTTGGTGAAAAGATAAAGACGACTAGTTGGGCAGAGATGAAAGGAGATACGGTAAGTAGAGCTTAGCAAGTCTTCAGGCCAGTATATTTTAATTATGTCCTACATGTTTCTCGCAGAACACAGGACACAGAGCCACCATTGCTGCTCCCTGATGAACTTGGCCTTCAATTCTATCTAGTTTCCAGCCAGATTCCTGCTTGCCAAGGTCAGTAATGTGTATTCATTAAGTGGTGTTAATGCTGTGCTGCTGTTAACAGCATACTAAAGAACTTGTATGGTAAATCCGAATACTTCAAATGTCGTTGTATCTTGCTTAATAATGTAAAACAGGGGCGGGCTTGTCAGGTTAAAATTTCTATGAGGGTGGCAGCACAGCTCTGCCAGAGAACACACTTCTCTGGCAGCTCCGTGGAGTTTCCAGGAAAGCAAACACAAGCCCTCTGGCAGGCGAAAAACAGCCAGATTTTACTTGCAGACACCACACGGCCTTGTGACTCAACAGCCTACGGTTACAGAGTGAAACTGTCAGGCCTCATGATGCCTCTCGCAATGATACCATCTTCCCCACGGGCAATCGTACACTCCAAGGCTCCATTTGCAAACTGGATCAACCAGCCTAAGCAGAGAACATGTCAGAGCAGCTAAATCAAATAAGGATACTGCAGCTCTGACAACACTCAGCTTGCTAACACTTCTGCTAGTCACAGACCGTTAGCTAATTTAACACTTGGCAAAAGTGAAGTTTTATTGTTGAGAACAGACAGGTTTCACATACCAAAAGCGGAGCGAGGTTTAATCCATACCCAGTACACAACTGCATACTCTCTTTCCCTGGGTAACACAGACTGCTGTTCTTTCTTAATCTTTTTGGCTAATTAGTAATCTTTCATATCGACATCAAATGAAATGCCACCTAACACTTAATATTATTGAGACAGACAAACAAAACTGAAATAAAAAGAACTGCATTACAGGAGCCCAGCTGCCTCCCCATTTAAGATCAATATTAGTAGGCTAGGAGGGAAACAGGTAATTTTCACTTTCAAGCAATATGGGCAAATGTTGTGTGGCGTGGTGTCCATAAGCTCGAACCTCCAGAAAAGATCAAAAATGGACTCACTATGGATGATAAAGTTAATTACATTGTAGATAAATCATTTTATATTCACAGAATTGCAGGAAACAAAAGTTTGAGATCTTTGTGTCTTTACAGTTGTACATCATCTCAAAAATGTGAAAAGGTGGAACAAAGTTCAATTAATAATGAAAAATTTTAAAATGTTGGAAACAAAATATATGTCACAGTAGCATAAGCCTCCATCTGTTTTGTCTTTTTGCAGATGTTTGCAGATGCAGCCCTCTTTGTTCCATAGTAGAGAATTATCATATATGAAGTTATTGAGGGGCTGTGTCAGCATGCATATGTAAAAGGAAAAAATATGTCAAGATTATTTCCCAACTCAAAAACAGAGAAGAACTTTAGAGTTACCATGTTTGGTCTATTTAACCTTCAATGCAGTTATCTCCCGGGAGAACACACACATATAGCAAAGGTTTTTTTTTTTTATTTCACACAAATACATTTTGTAATAGTTCAATGACTCCCTCAATTCAGTACTACTGACTGTCTCCTAGGCTAGATTACTTATTGAACTTATTGAACACCTCAGAGTGGTGGGGCTCACGTTTTCTCATCTATTTGCCCTTGGAGTTGAAGGTATTAGAGATCTTTGGTGCTGGACTGTCCTCAGTCAGAATTTCAGCCACTTCCAGTTTCATTTATTCCTTATCTACTTATTTGAGGAACGTAAGAGATAGGCTTGGTGCATCAGAACTTCTTGGAAGTTCCCGGATGCCCCATTAAGATTATTTTGTGTAGGAGGGAAAGTTATGAAAAGTTATGATAAAGTTATCTTACTTTACTTATGTTTATAAATGTTATTTTGTTCTACCTTATTCTGAGTATATCTGTGTTACCTTTATCATGAACTTTTTACTTAGAAGTTTGTATGGGGCTGTAGGCACTGTTTAATTACTGGGACCTGAGTACTGAATTTAATTTCCGCATATGGATGTTGGAATGACAATAAAAGATCCTTGATCAAAATTATGGTTAATGTAGAGAATGACTATATGGCTTTATATTAAACTTATGTTTCTTTCAGATTGTGACAAGGGTGTTTCACAAAATATGACATTGTCAGTCAGTCATTGTCCAACCCGCTATATCCTAACACAGGGTCACGGGGGTCTGGTGGAGCCAATCCAAGCCAACATAGGGTGCAAGGCAGGAACAAATCCCGGGCAGGGCGCCTGCCCACTGAAGGGCGCACACACACACATCAAGCACACACTAGGGACAATTTAGGATCGGCCAATGCACCTAGCCTGCATGTCTTTGGACATTGGGAGGAAACCGGAGTACCCGGAGGAAACCCACGCAGACACGGGCAGAACATGCAAACTCCACACAGGGAGGACACGGGAAGCAAACCCAGGTCTCCTTACTGTGAGGCAGCAGCGCTACTACTGCGCCACCATGCCGCCCCTTATGACATTGTAATGGTGCTAATACTGAAGACACATAAAAAAAAGGATCTGACATAATACGATGGGACTGCTGCACAGAACAAAAAACAGTGGATTTGAACATTAAAGGAAAATCCTAATCATTGCACAACTAATGATGCCCAGGTCCAAAAAGCCAAATGACTTTCAAAAAAAACCTACAGCAAAAATCTAAAAGCTCAAAGACTCATGAGAACTTGAATATACAGTCTGCATTTTGAAAATAAGTGTTACTGTCCCTCTATTAAGTGGCATCTTGAATAACAAACTTAGCATAACTTTTTATAAAAAAATAAAACCAATCACTGCTAATTATCTGACAAGTATCACAGCTGTTTGCAGCTACATGTAGGATTTATACCATGGTAAAAATGCAGCAAGAAATGTCTACATGCAATGCAGCATCTTCCAACAACACTGGAGTGCAAGTAAAACATCACCACTTAACTGTAAATACACAAATATAGTAATAACTCAGGGCCTATTGGGGAAGGCATGCACAGTACAGATGCCTTCTGGGATGTCAGCATGACCACATGTGATGACGTGTGATGTTTCAGCCATAAAGGATGCCTGTAAATATGAATAGGTTACCATCAAGTTTCAGTTTTTATTCCTATTCTTCTTCCACTTTGTCATTTTTATAGAAATTACATTTGTTTTTTGTTACTGCATGTTGTGATTTTGCACCTTTTGAACATTCAGTTTTTGTTTTTTATAATCTTTGTTTAAAGTTTTGCTGTTCCACTGCCAAGGTTACACACTTGCATAAATCCTTTTTACTTGTTAACGTCCATATGTGCTCAAGAAATAACTGATTTAACCTGAAAGGAAATTACTCTGATATCAAGCTAAAAGAAAGTCGCTATTAATAAAAGTCAAGTGATGCAACCCTCAGACCCCGTCCAGAACATGCGGCTCGTGCACAGCTTCTGTGAGGAGCAGATGCAAGAAAAGAGAACCTACTAAAGCCACAGAAATGTGACAGTCTAATTTTTCTTTCTTTTTTTCACAAATACATTAGCAAACAATGTCCTTTTGTGTAAAAAATGAACGGCAAACTGTTCAAGTAGCGATTATAAGCAGCTAACAGATAGCCACTCTTGTCTCAGACAACTGTCAGCAATAAAGAAGAAAACTCAGGAAACTCACATTGAGAATAATAAAAAATTGTGATACCTAGTTTGTTAAAAAAGCACTTTTTTTGTTTTCTACTATGGATCGGAAACGTTGGTGAATAGACCTACAATATAAATGCTGTTTTATGAAGGGATACTTATTCATAGATTATGAATGCTAATGAATCTCTGCTCTAACCACTAGAGTCTCTACAAATGGATGCCATTGAACAACGCTGTCCATTCACTTCCAGTTGCTTGTTTAGCAAGTGCTGTTCTAAAGCCAGCTCCTATTTGAATGAATAAATTAAAAGTGTTTACATAATTATGGGGATTGTGCAGTGATTAGTACTGCTGCTTCACAACTCCTGGGACCAGAGTTGAGCTCTGGGGTTTGCAAGTGCTACCTATGTGGGTGTTTTGTGGGTATTCTGGTTTCCTTTCAAACACATGCATGTTAGGAAAATTGGTGACTCTAACATAACAGCCTTGAGTGAGGATGGATGTTTGATGTATGTAGCTGCGGCCAGAAAGTGAAACTTAAATGGTACAGAAAAAGGAAAAAGTCACTATGGATTCAATGTTCTACTTAGCAAATAACAGAGTTGAAAGGTGCTGGGCTACATCATCTTCCTTCTGCGCTCTTTGCCAGAAACATTTAGTGTAGCACAACTTTGGTTTGCATTTTCATCACTGACACGGACTTCTGTGTTACTCTTTGTTCATGTAGGTAAATGTTGCAAGATTATGTACTTTACTGTTGCTGTATTACATATGTACAATGTGTAAGCGTTCTGCGCTTGTGCTCATTGGAGAATGTGGAAGAATAAAGTGAGTTGAATTAAATAAACTACGATGTACAAAAAACAGCTTCTCTTCTTCCATTTGTGCACAATACTAAATTAGTTAATATGTCTGTCAAACAGTTTTGTGGTTTCGACTGCTGCCTCACAGTTCCAGGAACCAGGGTTTCAAAATGTGGCCAGTTTCCATACTGTTTATGTGAACCACTCACTGGACTTATAGTGGTTTCGTCCTGGTAACCCTAACCCTAACCTGGTAACCCTAACCCGAACTACAAAGAGGACTATTTCATTTATGTTAGGTAGAATGCCCAAAGGGAACTGGGCGGTCTCGTGGCCTGGAACCCCTACAGATTTTATTTTTTTCTCCAGCCTTCTGGAGTTTTTTTTTGTTTTTTCTGTCCACCCTGGCCATCGGACCTTACTCCTTTCTATGTTAATTAATGTTGTCTTATTTTAATTTCTTATTTTGTCTTTTATTTTTCTTCTCTTCATTATGTAAAGCACTTTGAGCTACTTTTTGTATGAAAATGTGCTATATAAATAAATGTTGTTGTTGTTGTTGTGGTACCCTGGTCTCCGCTCATATCCCAAAAATGTACATTTGTGTTGATTGATTATTCTTAAATGGTCCAGTATGAATGGGCATTTGTATTGGAGCATTCCCTGTGACCCGTACATCTTTTGTTCCAACCTGGAATCTGTTGCTGCATGGACAGACATTACATCTATGTAGCCTTCGAACAGAAAAAGTAGCCTCAGAAAATAGATGCATGGGTCGACAAACAATTGTATTTTGAAACAACTCAAAGGTTAAGTTCGTTAGAATTTACCCTTTTGCTTTCAGAATCTTTCAGGTCAATGCTTCTCATGCTCACTTTAAACTTATAGGCCAAGTTTAACAATACAGTACCTTTTGCTCCTATGCATCCATTTTATAGGTTATTTTGTAATAAAAAATGGATACATAAATAGTCCCCTGATATGATGGTCATAGATTTGATGATCACGGTTTTTCTAGTCAAATGACACATTTCTGACTTGCCTTCAAAGGATGAACTAACCAGGTACATTTCATAGATGCAAACACATCCTCCACCCAGGTAGAAGCATTTCTTTGCAAATGGGGGTTAAGACTTTTTTTTTTTTTTTTTTTGTAATTCCTGCTAACTCTTCATAGGATTTCCCTAATTTCACTTCTGCTTTTAATTATTTTTAACTGAGTTGAATACTCTCTATTCTTGCCACATGCATCCCCACTTCATAAGAACAGTGGTTAGTAAATTTCCAGAATGAAGCATTTTTTATTTGGCCCTTGTCTTCAAACAGTAAATGTGTAGAATTTGCACCTGGGTTAATGCAAATTAAAACTGAAACATTTATGAGAAGAAACATGTCAAAGTATCTGTTTGTCCAAATTCTTCTTCTAAAAATAAAAGTCAAGCATTACCATTATAAGATACCTAAAACAGGTCGAAGGCATCTAAAATTATATTTTTGGCATCCTCCACAAATAATTTTGTGCTATTGCAAAGCAAAATTCACAGAATGATTTTTATTTATGGAAGTCACTAATCAAGGGGACTGGGTTTCACTCTGGCCCAGCCATCGTTGTTGTGGAGTCTGCTCATGCACAAGAGAACAAGGGAATCCCTTTGTGAGACTGAGATTCTGCAACATGCTGAAATTGGCCAGATTAATACTACATAACAAGTTTTTACTGTAATGATTTCACAATTTTTTAACCAAAACCACAGCATTATAGTCAATGGATTACTGTAGATATAATGGGAAAGAGAAAGAGAATGAATGTGCCAGTTTAGTGTTGTGCTTGTCTAATATTATGAAATCTTATTTGTGTAATAATGTGCTTAATATTCTTGTTAAAATTCCCTGGGATTTTATAATATGTTATTAAAAATGTTGATGATTTATTAATCTATTGGTTGATTTTCAGAGGAAGATTCAATTGCAGATATACAAAAATGGTGACACTGCTGTATAGTCATACAGCATACACACTGGACTTTAAAAATCAAGGCTGCTAGTTGAGTTCTGCCTGCAACTGACTCTGATTCCAATCATGTTACTTAGTCTACTTCTCTTCCAGTTAGTATAAAAACGATACACAGCTGTAAGGAATAGAATTTTTATATGTCATTTTGGTTAGAGGCATCAAATATTAATAATAACATTTGAATGAAGTGCAAGAGTAACTGATCCACCTGGCACATATATACTGTCCATTTGACACCAAACGGACTGATTGCACACATTCTGTCGTGGATAACTTTGAATATGAACATCACCACTGTTTTTTCAACCAAAAATGCTGACAACACCAGGAAGTAATAGACTCTGTATCATTGTCTATGGAAACAATTACTCTTTCAGGGGATCACCATATCACCCACCACTGTATAATGACAGCTGTCATAATTGGACAGATCTTAATAGGCACCTTCAACAAGGGAATTTTGTCAAGCTGGTGAAACCAAGGCACTGCATGCTTATATAGAACAAGGCATAGGGACTGAAGTGGAGGAAGCTGGCTTGTCATCAAGTTCAACTGATGTAAATTCGTTATTAAAAACAGCTCCCCAAACTCACCCCCAACACTTCATATGAAACAAATGTTAGAAATTCTGTGAAAACAAAAATGAAAAACAGCTTGGCTTTGATTTACAGAGATGCCTTCATATTGTTTCAACTTTGTACACAGTGTTTCTAGACTTTAAATACATTCATAAGTGGATATAATAAGAAATATATTGAAATTGGATGAAGTTGCATAGGAAGTAAGGAATGTTAGCAATTAGAAACACTAAGCAGCGGAAAAAGCAAAGGGCAGCAGGTGATGAGCCTAGCTCATTATGCATAAAAATAAAAGGCAATATTTTTAGATTGACACTTTGGTGCTTTCTTTGCTATTGGATTTATTTTATTCTATATTAAATTAAATTATAATAGACTTTGGAAGATACATGATTGAAGATAAATAGGAAGAAGATATAATATATGAAGTTTAACAATGATCAGGATTCAGGGAGAGGTATTGAAAAGAGTGGACACATTTAAATATCTAGAATCAGTGCGTAGCTCAAGATGGAAATATTGGATGCAGAGATACTCCATTGAGTGCAGCGTGGATGGAACAACTGGAAGAAGGTATTAGGAGTATCATGTGATCAAAGAATTAAATTGAAAGGTAAAGGTAAGGATTTTAACATAGTGGTTAGACCAGAAATGATGTATAGAGGTGATACATGGACAGTACAAGGGAGTTCAGGAAAAGATGTGGCACAAATGAGAATGTTCAGACAGATGTGTGGAGCTACAAAAAAGAACAGAATAACAAAATGAGAAAATCAGATATCTAAAAGAAATATATAGGAAAGCAGGTTGAAGTGGTATGAACATGTGATGACGACAGACACTGAACATGTGGGCAAAAGCGTAATGTGAATGTAAGTACAGGGGAAGAGAAAGTGAGATATCAGAGGTGAATGGTTTGACTGTAGAGGAGGTGCAGGACCAAGCATCGAGAAGGTTGATCAAGCACATCAAATCCACACAGAAGTGGGAAAAGATTAAGAGGAAGAAGAATTACTTTAGCCATTCTTTCCATGTATGATAAAGTAACTGATACCCCACCCAATTACTACTGATTATCAGAGAACTCCTGAGAACATCTAAAAACCTTGTCAACCATCCACCACCACATTTGTCAGTTTGCTCTAAACAACTAGTCTATGCAAAGACTGTAGCAGCTACCACGGTTCCAGTGTGATATACTGAAATATATGTATTTATGTATGCATGCATATACTATTTTAAGGGTCCAGTAGTGAGGGCAAATTTTTTGCTCCTGAAAATTGTATAATAGATTATGTATTAAGCTAAACATGTCTTTGAAAATAATATCAAAACAGAGATGACCAAGAGGCGCTTCCTGGACAGGTGGAGTGGTGCCAGAGATACTGCTGGAACTAGCCTTATAAGGGATTCCACCTATTTAGACAGAGGTTTGGAGTCAGGACAGAAGGTGAGGTAAGAGCCACCTGGAGAGGAAAAAGAACAGACCAGTGTGCAGATGAAAAGGAAAGCTTAATAACCCAATAATGTTAGTTTGCTTACTTTCTGTATTGTGTACACCTTTTCCCTTCACCATCCCCACCTTGTCCCTCCATATGTTTCAGAGATGTTTAATAAAACTGAAATACACATTTTGACTATATTTGTCTATATATATCTATATATCTGTCACAGGTGGCTGGGGTGGCGACCCGGCCGGGACTCCCCGGAGGACTGGATGAGGGCTTACGCCTCCCCCAGACCACGTGGGGGTGACCGCCCTGGTGGCTATGGGGACCACAGGTGCAGAGCTTGGAAGCTCAACCCCGTAGGGGCCCGTGGTCACCGCCAGGGGGCGCCCCAATGCCTTTGGAGCCCTGGACCTCAGCACTTCCACCACACCCGGATATGTTGGGGGCGAAGAGGATCGGGGACACCCGTAGTGTTTCCGGGTGCGCAGCCGGCACTTCCGCCACACTGGGGAGTGCTGGCGGAAGATTGTCAGGAGGCACCTGGAGCACATCCGGGTGATTATAAAAGGGGCTGCCTCCCTCCGTTCAGAGGCTGGAGTCGGGAGTGAAGGAAGGACAAGGTCTTGGAGGAGAGACAAAGAGGCGGCCTGAAGAAAATGAGGCATTGTTTGTTGGCCAGGACTTTGGGGAGTTTGGGGTTGTGTGTCACATTTGTAAATAATAGTATGAAGAATAAATGTGTGTTGGGTGACTTCAACATGTCTGCTGACTGTGTCCGGGTCATCTTCCACAATATCTATATATCTATATATATATATACTGTATATATATATATATATATATATAGAGAGAGAGAGAGAGTGTAAGAAGAGTGCTATGTAGCGCCTGACCTGACACTGATTGACACGGGAGGCACGGGTAAAATAAAACAAACTGTTTTTTTTTCTTCAGCTGGAGGGCACGTCTTCCCCATAATCCCTCCAGACACAACATAGTCCCAAGTACAGTACCACAATAACACCAAGCACTTTCTCTCTCCTCCACCACCACTCATCCTCAGCAAGCTTTGTCCTTCTCCCACCCGACTCTGGCCGCTGAGTGGTGGTCACTGGCTCCTTTTTATTGGGTACCCAGAAGTGCTCCAGGTGCTTGATTGGCGACATCCGGCTGCACTTCCGGGTAAGGCAAAACCAGTGCCCAAAAGGGGCCATCAGCTTCTGCTGCAGCACCCCGTGGTGGTGCCTGCGGAACCCCACCGAGCTCCACAGAACTCCAACCCCATGAAGCCCTGGGGGAGTCCGAGGCACTGCTGCAACCCAGAGAGGCTGCCACCTAGCGTCCAGGGGGAGATACTGGGCTTCCCACCCTTGTCCCCTTGGCAGATGTGATGAAGGGGCGTCCTGGCCAGACATGTATACATGTATATATATACATACAGTCAAATGAAAAAGTTTGGGAACTCCTCTCAGCCTGCATAATAATTTACTCTACTTTCTACAAAAAAGATAACAGTGGTATGTCTTTCATTTCCTAGGAACGTCTGAGTATTGGGGTGTTTTCCAAACAAAGATTTTTAGTGAAGCAGTATTTAGTTGTATGAAATTAAATCAAATGTGAAAAAATGGCTGTGCAAAAATGTGGGTCCCCTTGTAATTTTGCTGATTTGAATGCATGTAACTGCTCAATACTGATTACTTGCAACACCAAATTGGTTGGATTAGCTCGTTAAGCCTTGAACTTCATAGACAGGTGTGTCCAATCACGAGAAAAGGTATTTAAGGTGGTCAATTGCAAGTTGTGCTTCCCTTTGACTCTCCTCTGAAAATGACAGCATGGGATCCTCAAAGTAACTCTCAAAAGATCTGAAAACAAAGATTGTTCAGTATCATGGTTTAGGGGAAGGCTACAAAAAGCTACCTCAGAGGTTTAAACTGTCAGTTTCAACTGTAAGGCATGGAATCAGGAAATGGAAGGCCACAGGCACAGTTGCTGTTAAACCCAGTTCTGGCAGGCCAAGAAAAATACAGGAGCCGCATATGCGCAAGAATTGTGAGAATGGTTACAACCCACAGATCACCTCCAAAGACCTCCAAGAACATCTTGCTGCAGATGGTGTATCTGTACATCATTCTACAATTCAGCAAAATTTGCACAAAGAACATCTGTATGGCAGGGTGATGAGAAAGAAGCCCTTTCTGCACTCACGCCACAAACAGAGTCGCTTGTTGCATGCAAATGCTCATTTAGACAAGCCAGATTCATTTTGGAACAAAGTGCTTTGGACTGATGAGACAAAAATTTAGTTATTTTGTCATAACAAAAAGTGCTTTGCATGGCGGAAGAAGAACACCGCATTTCAAGAAAAACGCCTGCTACCTACTGTCAAATTTGGTGGAGGTCCCATCATGGTGTGGGGCTGTGTGGCTAGTTCAGGGACTGGAGCCCTTGTTAAAGTCGAGGGTCAGATGAATTCAACCCAATATCAACAAATTCTTCAGGCTAATGTTCAAACATCAGTCACAAAGTTGAAGTTACGCAGGGTTTGGATATTCCACCAAGACAATGACCCAAAACACAGTTCAAAATCTACAAAGGCATTCATGCAGAGGGAGAAGTACAATGTTCTGGAATGGCCGTCACAGTCCCTTGACTTGAATATCATCGAAAATCTACGGGATGATTTGAAGCAGGCTGTCCATGCTCGGCAGCCATCAAATTTAACTGAACTGGAGAGATTTTATATGGAAGAATGGTCAAAAATACGTCCGTCCAGAATCCACACACTCATCAAAGTCTATAGGAGGTGACTAGAGGCTGTTATATTTGCAAGAGGAGGCTCAATTAAGTATTGATATCATATCTCTGTTGGGGTGCCCAAATTTATGCACCTGTCTAATTTTGTAATGATGCATATTACCTATTTTCTGTTAGTCCAATAAACATAATGTCACTGCTGAAATACTACTGTCTCCATAAGACAGGTCATATATTAAAAGGAAGTTGCTACTTTGAAAGCTCAGCCAATGATAAACAAAAATCCAAAGAATTAAGAGGGGTTCCCAAACGTTTTCATATGACTGTATATATGTATGTGTATGTGTATATGTATACTGAATGTATATGTATATGTGTGTGTATGAAAGTCATATAATGTATAGGATATGAAATACAATATTAAAATTCTAATACAGTGTGATATATTTATTAAAATATTTGATACAACACTTTTAATGCAATATTAAATTCTTCTTATTCAGTTTATCGCTTCCTACTAAACAATTTGCAGATCAGATAGTAGGAGGAAGAGGCATTAATAGACAGATGTATCACATACCTAAAAAATTTCAGCATGTTTTCTGGCAGTCAGTTTGTGTGGGTAGACTGAATATAACCTGAGAATGAGGCATTAAGCAGGTTTCTTAAAAGGTATCTGCAGTGGTGACAGAAAAAGAACATCCATCCAGCATGGATAACCAAGGACACTAAAGGGACAGTAGACTCAAAAGGGACATCTTCTAATCCCAGTGCAAGACATACATGCAGGTAACTTTAAGTTCTTGCTAATCATGACACTGGGTAAGCAGCCAAGTAACACTTATGAAGGCTTTGGCACAAAACCAGAATTCAGCGTTTTAACCACTCATTCCTTTAAATTTTCTCAAGAACCTGACATTATACGTGAGGCTCAGATATTTAAGAATGAATAACAAAATAAGGGAAGTTCCTATATATTCCTCCTCACCATCACAATGAAGTCTCCCAATAACAAAACACATATGCAGATAGACAAGCTCTCTATTACAAAGTGATAAAACAGATATAGAAAAATAGTGCAACATTTACAAAACATATAGACAGTGACTTAAGTAAAGTAAAAACTATAACTTACAAAAATCGTAACTGTAATATAGCATGCAATCAGAATCCAGTTAGCATAGCTGAGCTCTTGAAGGAATGAAATAAACTGCAAAAACAAAAGCCAGTTTGAAGGACTGTACTGTATTTGCAAATGTTAAACAGTGAACAACAAAAGGTTTCCAGAAAATAAAGATACACCACCCCAAATTATCTGAAGACTTGAGCCAAATGTAGCAGGGTATGAGGACCGCTGACATATGTCCTACCAACGGCAAAACAGCTGTGACTTTAAAGAGAAGATCTGATTTCCGTGTTTGAAAAACAATTTTTAAGTGTGTTAGATGGATCTTCAGTTTTGTGACAACAAACCTTGGACGTGTTTCTTCCAACATGCAGTGAATTCTCTCTCTAGAACTCTACGTTGTGAATGCCATCATTTGTTTAAAGCTGCCTCCAGTAATCAAGAAATCAACCACGGTGGCCTTTTTGGACAAAATGCTGACGCACATGCAGACAAAACATACATATGATCTCTCTCTTGGTGGTGTTTTTTTTCCCAACTTTCCTTGCGAGTCTTATTTTTTCAGACAAGGTCCAAACACTGGCCTCCTGGGATTTTCACACATTACAGTCCCTGGAGCTTAAAGAGAATGGTGTGATAAACAACAGACACCCAGCAAGTGGCAGTTCTGTTGACAAAATCGCCTTGTTAATGAAAGTATACAGGAAAATGGCCAGGCTCATTCAAACTAATAAAAAAGCCACAGATGCTCAAATAACAGCTTTATAGAACAGTGGTATGCAGAAGAGTGTCTCTGAATGTACAACACATCCAATCTTGTAAGTATAGGCTACAGCTGCAAAAGACCACATCGAGGTGTTGCTCCTGTCTGCTAAGAACAGGAAGATAAGCCTACAGTTGGACCATGATCATCAAAAAATGGACCAATGTAGATTGTAAAAATGTTGCTTAGTCTCACACAAAATTTGATTCCTGTTGTTATGTGCAGGTGGTAAGGTTATACTTTGATATAAATTGTATGAATCCATCAAAACAACCTGCATTGTTCTAACAGTACAGCCTTCTGGTGGTAGTGTAACGATGGCAGAATGCACCATATCTAAACACTTTATTACCATAGTATTATCTTTTTTTTTTATTTCCTACACAAAGTACACGCAATGCCAGAAAGCATGCATAATTTCTTTTTGGTTTCAAAAAATGACAGTGATTTCAGTTTATTCCAAGTGCCTGAACAGTCCCCAGATCTTAATCCAATAGAGCAAGTTTGGGATAATAATAATAATAATAATTCATTACATTTATATATGAAGTGTAGCGGGATATTCACACCAAGAATGTATGATGGAGGAACTGCATGATATTAGGAGTCATTAAGAAATGCATCCAGCACCTAACTGTACCCGTGCCTTAGATTTCAGACTGCTCAGGAGGCAAAAAGGAATCTTAAAATACACGAGATAGGTATGACTAAAGTGACCGCCAAATGTATTTTTGACTACTGTAGCTTTGTTTGCTGATCCATCAATAAAGACAGTTCAAAAGCGTTCAGTAAGTACAAAACTAAAAATGTGCCTGTTCTCAAAAACGCAAATCCACACATATCTTTCAGGACCTATTATTGCTGAACTAGCTGTAAAAAAAATATAATATCAAGATTATTCTTTTTGTTAATAGATGTACTAGTGCCATCAACCCAACTAACCCTGAGGACTCACTTCTCATACTGTATATCCATTTCATCATCTCAGATCATGAACACAAAAGTGCTAAAATTGAGTGACAGTGCCTACAGTTTTTGGTTCCTGATTATGAAGCAAGCTACAATAATATGTTTATCCTTTTTAAATTTTTATTAAATTTAAGAATCAAAATTAGTGATCCAGTCTTCTGATTTCTGTCACCACTAAGAAAGGACATTTTTTTTAAATGAAATGCATGCCATATTCAACCATCTTTCCTTTGACCCATTTTAGTCAAGTTTAGGGTCACTTGAAATGACATCTATTCTGGCACCATTAAGTATGAGAGACATTCAAAACGTTTCCACACTTTTCTTCACTCTATTTATTAAGAATTTCAAAAACAAATTACATCACTTTTCTACATAATCACCTTCGTTTGCAATGCAATTTTCCCAGTGTCGTACCAACATTTTAATGCCCAACTACTACTCCTCCTATTTTCACCATTTCCAATGAAAATATAATAGTGCGGAAACTTTTTGAACATCCCTCGTACAAGGAACAAACCAATCCTGGACTGGTTGCCAGTCTATCACAGGGCATGAACACCTGCCCACACTAATACATTCAGTGCAAATGAAGACATTCTTGCAGGTATATCTTTGCATGGTACCATATCCCCTATATTATAGGCCAATCGCACACATTTGCCCCACTTTAAGTCTCTCAACTTATTCTTAAAATATTTCTCATTCAGTTTTGTTGTGCAAACATTATACTGTGCAACTGTTAAAAATATACCTTTGCCTAGAGTATTGATTTGACATGTATTTTTATCAAAATGGATACAAGATTATACAGTACACTCTGGATAGATAGCATTTTGCAGATAGTTATATTCATTGGTAAGCATCACTTCAAATGACAAATACAGTTCTCAGACATTGAAAAACCATCCCAGCATGTGAAGATTCGAAAGAACATTTTGAAATTTTGCTTTTGTAAATTATAGCATAGCAATGCTTTTCATTTCAAGTTTGTAATTACTGTTGTGGGTCCTGTTAGGTGATCTGCTTTCTTTTTAATTGTTATTGTTGGCTTGACATGCATAAAACATTTTGCTAATGCATTAATAATGTAGAGTTTATGATCTGAGTGGCTAGGTCTAGACCTCCTTCTGTGGACTTGAAAGTGCAAGCATTGTTCACGTGGCTCAAAGGCTCACAGCAGAGAATTTAATAACACATACATATTTACACATTAATAAGCCAACCAACCAAGTACCACCTTTCCCACAGACACCCAAATGTGGCCCATCATCCACCAGTGACCTTTTGGTCATCCTGTGGCTTGGTGGCTTACATTGGAGGAAAATCAGACTAGCTGCAGTAAACCTCTTACAGTTATGGAGAGAAACAATAACCTGAATAAAATCCAAACCTTGGATTCCAGTACAAAACATTGCTCCATTATACCGCACAATACATAATTGAAATGTTATCTATTATTGCTAATATTGTCATGTTTAATTAAAGCACACTAACACTAAAATAATGCTTCTGTCTAAGATACACAGAACATTTTAGATATGACAAATAAAGCACTGTATTCTTATGCATGGCATGAAGATCTCTAGAGAAATTGCTGGTCAGAATAAAGAACGTAAATATTCTCCACCCATCATTTTCACATTGTCAGGGGTCATGGTGACCTGATAATTATCTGTACAAATACATTGTAACTTTTAAGTATTACTAATATTGAGAAAAGCACTATATAAATGTAATGAATTATTATTATTATTATTATTATTATTATTATTATATAAACAGCAAAAAGCAGTATAGGTGTGCATCTGCAAAATGGAAAAACAGGTGAATTTGATTTTAATGTTGAAAATATACAGAGAAGGTTAGAGATACCGTCACCATACACCAGACGCAGGCTATTCAAATAAAGGGCTGTGCCTCTAGTGTTTTTCATTTGTGTCAATGTGGAACTGTTTTTATCGGTTTGTAAATTTCAGCGTAAGTAAATGTGCAGTAATGCATACATTATTGTATAAATTTAATAAAATATTGCAGAAAATAGTTACAATTGATTCCATATTGAGAAATTTTTTTTCACAATGAAATTTCTATTATTTTTTTGCTTTTCTAATACCTCACTGTTACGATATTTCAGTTTTTCTCGAGCTTCTAAATGTATGGTGCAGATAGATAGATAGATAGATAGATAGATAGATAGATAGATAGATAGATAGATAGATAGATAGATAGATAGATAGATAGATAGATAGATAGATAGATAGATAGATAGATAATACCTATTTATCACTGATACCACACAGCTTTGTGTCTTTGTAATACTTTATGCTTTACTATCACTGGTAAATACAGATTTATTAATATCAAAGTTTACTTTGACTAGGGACCCTTAATTGTGACCTGCAAATTAAAGCACTTTATCTTGCCTAATCCTACAAAATATTTAACTTTTTTCATATTTGTTGTGGCTGTTTTCTACAGCATTATACGAGCAACAAGAAGAAACAGAACCAATGTTCAACCTGATAAAACAAAATGATGATTTCAGTGAGGTTTAAGTGGATGACTTAAAATTATTCAAAGTGATTTGGCATGTTACACATGAAATGCATTCAGCAAGATGTAATGACACTGAATAGCTCTAAAGCTTATTTGTTAGCATGCTCAGGTAACTAGCAGTCAACTGAAAAGAGAGGAAAAAAAAAAGAAATACAAAAGGAACTATCAAAACATTTCACCCCTTTTCAGAATAAGGAAGTAAATATGAGAATGTATCCCAGTAACATCCAGCTCTTGGCTGAAAAGAGACTGCCTCTTTTCCTGTGTGGCCAAGTGTGCACACATTGACTTCTGCTTAACTCTAGTCACATGCTTTTTGTCCATTCGCATGTTTTTTTTTTTTTAATTAATCAATTAATTGAATGAATTAATTAATTAATCAACCTATGAATTTATTTATGGTCACGTTTATTGTCGGGGTATACAGGGGTATGCAAATTAGATACTTTGGTGATCGCTGGGGCTAAATGACCTCTGAATGTTAGCAGTGACAATCTCATCTAAAATATGAAGTAGCATACAAATACAATTCTAATATTAAAATTGAATGGTTTGAATAGGGATAGTTATGAGGAACAGTAAAGATTATAGATTTTGTTGGGTTGGAATAATTTATAATAATCTATAGGCTCACCTGCATATGAAACTTTACAGCATTTAACAAGAATTAAAACAAATCATTTGAGATCTTTTATAAAACACACTCCACAGTATGTTGCCTGAAAGCACAACATGCCAAAATTGGAGATACAGAGATACATTGTTTTCATTTAGCACAGGATTAATAAATTTCAGAAATAATATACATAACATTCTTCAATTTGTTTATTCCAAAAATGGGGTGCAGAGGGTGAAACTGAGCCCAGCAACATGAGGTGTAAGATAGAAATCAACACTCTTTAGAGTGCAGAGCCCACTTACATATTCATTCATATTCACACTCATAACTTTGGGAATTGGACCACCAAAGTACATTAGGTGAATCCCCAAATAGACACAGAGATAATATCCACACTTCACAAACTAAATCTGGGCATGGAATTTAAATCCAGAATGCAAGATCTGTAAGGCAACATTATTACACATTACACCAACCCAAAACTTTTATACAATAATATATTATGTGTTTATGATGTCCAAGGAAAGTTGGCAAAAAGGAAAAGGAAAAAAAAAACCTCTGCCTCTAAGGAACTGACTTTTTCATACAAACACCTCAAAGTTAAAATGGTACTTTCATTCCACTGGTTGCCCAACAATTCCTATGAAACTCCTCAATGAACAGTCAAAAGCTGCTCAGGCAATAGTTCCATATTGTGCTGGGGTCATCTGAAGGGTTCCCATCTGCATAACGTTCAAGTCTGTCTGTGGCAGGTGACACCTCAGCACCACACTCGCTCAGATGGAGTGGAAGTGTGAGGTTTTTTTTTTTTTATGGTGGTTGGAGTGCCAGTTCTGCCACCAACCGCCAGGTTTTTCCATAGAGAGGGAAAAAATTGAAAAGGCTTTGCAAGGTGGCTCATTTGGGAATTCACAAAACACAAAGTCAGAGCAAAGTTTCCTGACCATGAGGTATGTCATTGTTAGGCCTTTTAATGTAATATGGTGTCAACTGTCGAAATTAATTTTGCAAAGGTGAGAAAGACTTTGAAACAAAACACACATGGTCAGAGATCTCGGATTGAAGGGAAGCAGCAACTGCATCATTTTTGCCATTATGTTTTATAGTTCTACTATTGTTTTATTCACTGTGGGATTGCATTCATACTCGTTAGTATTTGTCACTTATTCGTTAATCCAGAAATTTTAATAAATCAATCGGGTAGTGTTCACATTGTTCTCTGTGGTAATCACTATATTTTATTTCACCAGACTCAGGCTTAATTTGAATTTAATGAATTTGATCACAGCTCCCCCTAAAGTAGCAGAGAGAGTATGCATTATCCATATTGATACAAACAAATGTATATATTAAAAACACTGTAAATCTACCAGATGGTCAAGTTTTATTAAACATCTGAAAGCCGCAGCGGACCCATGAGACAAAAATAAAATATATAGTGAAAGCTGCAATGTTTGTCATTCTGCACTTTGCAAATCTCAACAGTCCAGCTTTCAAGGATTAATCAAGAGAGTGAAATGGTGGCTATATGACATAAGAGAGGTAAGTTCTTTTCTCCCTGCACATGCCATGATACAAGTATATTCTGAATTGTATTATTCAACTGCTGGTGCACACACACACACACGAAAGTTAACTCGTCAGATTTCTAAAATTATGCACAGTCATGCCAAAATATCGTAAATCACTATTCTATTCATTAGATAAATTGTTAAGAAGAATTTCACACCTGCTAGAAAATGCAGAAGGAGAAGCTTCATGTCATTAAGACATCAGTCATTAGTGGGATGTCAAATTCTGCTGTAATGTTCAGTTTAAGTGTTTGTTCAAGGTCAAAGTGAATTTTCATAACCAATAATAACAGGACCTCGCCCTCCTTTTTATAGTGGAAATCACAATGTTTTACAGTTTAATATTATTCATTTACAGTTAAGGAACAACAATAAGCACACATGTCTGCAAGTTAAGTTGTTTGTACTGCTGTAGTAAATTAATAAGCAAAAGATTTAAAAAAAATAATGTAATTAATGTTACACTGGAGTGTGTAACAACTGTTATGGCTCGATTCTTGTACCAAGTGCCTCCTGTTCTGTAATGTGAAATCGGGGCCTATCCTCTGTAGTGAAAACTGAAAAACAACCTGCTTAGTCAATCAAATACTCCTTTAAGTTAAGTGGCTTACTACATGGTAAGATATTCTAAATGTATCATCTTTTAGTAGGTTTTACTCAAGCTCATTTAAAGTACCAATAGTTAAATAGTGTTTAAGTGAATTTGACTTCTGCTTGTCTTAGATTAACTGATACACTGCATATACTGTAGTTAACAGCTACAGTAAATATTATTCTTAGTATCCATTATTTTTCAACTTGCTTTATCAATTCATGGCTGTGGGGAGAAAGTGCAGCACTGATGTGTGGTAGGAACTAACGCCACAAAATGTGCCACCATGTTTATACTACTCTAATAAGAAGGTTACTAATAAGAACCCTACGGATTAGATAGATAGATAGATAGATAGATAGATAGATAGATAGATAGATAGATAGATAGATAGATAGATAGATAGATAGATAGATAGATAGATAGATAGATAGATAGATAGATAGATAGATAGATAGATAGATAGATAGATAGATAGATAGATAGATAGATAGATAACACCCATTTTATTGCAGTACATCAGGAAGAGCTGACCTTGAAAACAGAAGGCTGTTTATAGAGCCTCCTGTCTGAGCACATAATTTGTGATGCATGTGTTCAAACATTAAGAACATACAGTTATAGTGCTGCTAGCCGATAAGAAAATGTATGCTTCCTGATGGTCATCAAAAACTTCACTACATAAAACAAACATTCTTTAATATACATATATATGTACTTGCATAAAACAAAAATATATTTCAGAATGAAAAAAGTGCACTTAAATTATTTGTTTCAATACTTTTAAATTATATATATGTGTTTTAATTTTAATGGTATAAAATACTCATATATAGATATGAACATTTCTAATTTTACAACTGTTAAGAAAAATATTGCTTGAATCTTTCTTTTTAATGTGTGTCACTGTGTTACAAGAGACCAAATGCACTGATCTTTCGGGCTAACAGGTGTATGCGCAGTACAACGCAAGGCTAACCAAGATTTACACCCAGCAAGGCTCAAAATTGTATGAATATCAGAATTTTAGGTTTAGTGGCAGATGATGCTTTCAACTTGAAATATGCATAAACTTATTTGCCATCCATATGCAAAATGATTTATCCAGTTTCTAATTAGATGTTTGGTCAGGCGTGAAAACCTGCTGCAGCCAGTTACTGACTAAAATGGTGCATCCTTACACCTCATTTTTAATTCACCATCTAAGGATCAGAGAGACAGCAGACAGACTTTGTGCATTTGTGCTCATTTCTTTATTCATTCAGGGTGCCCTTCAAATTCCATATTACACTCTTCAAAGTAAAGGTGCCAGAGTGGTTCTTCAGAGCAATGCCATAAGGGAACCATTTCTGGTTCCCAAAAGAATCATTCACATGAAGGCTCCAGAAAGAACCTTTATTTATTTTGATATGTAAGAGGCCCCAGTAAAAACCATGAATAGATGTGAACAAAAACTTGTGAAATACCAATAGGTCATGATTTTAAAAGGACTTTCGCTGCATATGTATGTAACACAGGCTAAGTCCAGGTTTTCTTAATCTGTTAGTGTCCTGCAAGGCAGCCTACCATACGTTAAAGATTTCATATTTTTTTCTGCTTATTAGGAAGTTTTCCAAAGCTCAAAGATCCCACTTCATATACAAAGAACCATTCCCAGTACAAAATGATTTTTGCTCAAGTAATAGTTCTACGAGATTTCACACAACCCAGTAAAGAACCAGTATTTTTAAGTGTGAACTATAAACATCTAAAAAGGACACGGCAGCCAGCGGGTTAATTCAGCACTCCCGCTCTCTGGCGCGCACTGTTGAGGGGTCAAAGCCTCGCTCTTTCTCCACGCATTTGCTTGAGAGTCCGCTTCGTTTATATATAATTTGTTGTGTTCAAGGTGGGCCGGGATGGGACAGGTGTTGGAGAAAAAAAAAACACACACGTATACAAGTAAACAGTGAATTAGACTCTCGGCTGTTTATTTACATTATTTTGGACGAGGGCAGGGTGTCCCAGCACTCGTATCAAAGCGAACTCTGACAAGATCGAAACATAAGAATGCAGCAGGTATTTAAATATTGTGAATAAACTTGCAAACTTAGTACTCATAAACACTATATGATAATATTAATCGAGGTAGACGAGAAAATCCCGACTATGTCAATCGGAACGGTGGCCGCTTTGTTGCTGTGTTGTAAGGTATATGTTAAAAGCTTTTGCACACACATTAACAAACTTTCAGATAAGCATGGAGTTCATTATACATCGTGTGTTTGTAAATTATTGAGTATTGTTATGCATATTTCCACGTCACGTCACTGTATCTGCAAAGGTGCAGACTTGCGCACGCTTTTTTTTTTTTTTTTTAATTCTTGATTTGAATAATTTCAGCTCATTAACGTTAATGCTGTTTGTTTCCAAATTAAAGACAAATTTCACAATTCTACACACAAGCGCTGTGTACGCAGAGATATAGTGCTACTAAGATACACGTGTGTACTGTAAGTGTGTGAGGATGGGGTAACAGCCAAATGTTCATGCTGTATATTTTAAAATATCCATTCATTCTACATCCCTGCACATCACACTAAACACATTTTAAAAGTATTTACGCGGCTGAAGTTTGGAAAACATGCGAAACTGAAATTTTACATTACTTCACCTGAGAGGCCAATTTCTCGTCCAGGCTGCCGATTTAAATATGACAACGTTTGCATCTTGCTTCCATCCATCCCTCAATCCGTCCATTCCTTTCACACCGTTTACTTGTCCGACTGTACTGACCCGAAAGCTTCTCACGAGTCCGGCAATGTCCAATATACCCTGCCAACCCCAGTGCGATGGGCCTCACTGCTCGACTCAGAAACAAAGAAGAAGAATGAGTAAAAACTGTGCAAAGTGCTACTTAAATTTGGTAAAACCAACCCATTATCCAAAAGACTGTAAGTAAGGCGAATGTGCGCACAAAGTGAATTCAAACTGCGCTGTTGAACGTTTTCTCCACCCGAAAACAAGTAGCACCGCAAACGGCCTCTTGAATACACTCAACTTGTTCCAGAACTGTAAAATTACTTTGCCTTCAAATAGTGTGTAAAGGATTTCAGAATAAACAGCATGTTTGAATAATACATAAAGAAAATGAAAAGAAAAGGTCATGAAAATAAATGCCATTTCAATGACTTTAATAAGCAAAATAGGAAAACATTTTTTTTCAAAATACAACAAAAATTAGACGAAACAGAAACCAGCCTGAATGGAACTACAACAGTCCAATTTTAACTTCTTTTTTTCCATATAAACAGGATTGAAAATTTCCCCCACACGCAAATACATAAAGTAAAAAAAAAATAAAAATTAAAAATTAAAAAAAGAGCCGCTGCTGCAGTATAAGTTTGATTTCAACACAGTTGAATCATTAACAACCAAGTTTTCAATGCATGATTCTTTATAACAATATATTTTAAATGCAAGCACCATGCTTTTCTTTTCCATATGATCTTGATAATATTTATTAATTTAATAATAAAAGAAACCTTAATTATACATCTGGCCAGCAGAACCAGAATCTAAATAAATGACAAAACACAACAAACTAAAAATGAAATATATAACTTGCGTTTTCATTTGGAAATTTGTCTGTGCAAAGCCCGAATCTTTTACTGACCGGCAGAAAAAAACTAAAGGAAAACTTTGGACCAATCAAAGCATCGTACTCAAAATGGTACTGAGCGTAGACTGAGAAAAAGAAACACAAAAAAAACAGTAAATTGCTCCCAGAGTAGTCTCCACCCGTTCACTTGATTTATTTATTTTAATTTACCGAAAGACCGAGTTCATAGACAATCGCTGCTTTCGTAAACCTGCAAAAACCCCTCTGACTGGGATTTCAACTCAACTCGCCACAAAAACGGAGGGTTTAATTACAAATTGACCCGCTGCCACCAAGAAAAGCAACACAATGAATAATCTGGAAAAAGAAATACTAGTATTGAAAATAACAATTATTTTTATTTTTAATACAAAACATATCTTGTATATATAAACTTTTATCAGCTCTATAAAATACAGTTGTATTGCTTCTACTTAAAAAGAAAGAGAGGACCCGTTTCGAAATTCAGATTAGGCAATTGTGCGTTTCCCAGACACGGCGGATATTTTACTTGTTTCTGGCTCGAAGAATTTATTTTAGCCATAAAACTTTGGGTGGAGGTGGAGTGCTCCGAGGCCTCACAATCAAAATTTATTAAAATTTAATTGAAAGAAAAAATCTACGCTGAGATGCAAGACGAATGATACGTTTTAATCAAGATTATATCACTCCCATAATCTTTCTATCTATCTATCCATATATATATATATATATATATATATATATATATATATATATACAAACACACACACAAATATATCACACAAATATATACACATATACATATACAGTATATCTTACACATACTATATATATACATATATATACATATACAGTATATCACACACACACACACATATTTTATATATATGTATGTATGTATGTGTGTGTGCGCGTGTTTGTGTGTGTGTGTCTTCCTTTAAGGAGTTCTGCACAACAAACCCACAATGAAAACGGCAAATACCCAAATCATAATAACATTAACAAAAAAAAAAACATTAAAAGTGCACTTAATACACAAAGTTGGCTGCCTTTTAATGCAACTGCAAAAAAATGCCCATAACTTTGAAGAAGAGAATAAAATCAACAAAACCAGCCTCTTAAAAGTATTCTGTGCAGTTCCTGATGCATGTATTTACAAGCCTAAATTACCCCCTCCCCCCACCATGAAAACTGCACAAGCAGTAACGTTTATAACATGATGAACATTTGTGTTGTTCTTATTTTGCCACTTAGTCCAAACATAAAGCAACAAATTGAAAGTTCTGATCGACAACATGCGTTTAAGATAACAAAGAAAATAAGGTACAAAATAGAAATTATTACCATACATGTCCAGCATGCAGGATTAATATTTAATGCATTTTTATATAACCAAGCAGGCAAAAAGACGCAATAAAAAATAAAAATAAAAAAGATGTTGCATAAAATGTACTCCCTACTCGGCAGTCTTAACTTTGGAAGCGGTGCACATATGTACACACTACCTCCCTTATTTTGCTTCTCAACAACAACTGCTCAATTTCAGCTCTTACTATTACTATTACTATTATTATGTTTATGTTCCTTTTTTAAGATTTTTTTGTTTGTTTTTGTTCTTGCCTGTTGCAGCTGAGCGCAAGGAGTTTAAAATAGTCACAAAAGTCCATTCAGTTCAAATCCCAGCTACTCGTTGAAGTGGTTAAGCAAATTATCATGTTCGGGAAAGTTCAGAGCAGGCAGTTTTTGTTTTCAAGTCTGTTCAGAAAAATAAATGAAATATAAGAGGAATAAAGAAGTCGCTCTGACTACAAGAATGAGCTTCTATTCTACAGCAGTTTCAGGGATGATCCACTCTTGCTTCTACGTCCCTGCCTGAGACAGATGGAGATGATTAGATAACAGGACACTGTTCTTGCTATTATCATAATTATTACGGTCATAACTGGGGTTGTTGGCGTTCAGTCAGTTCAGAAACGGGCAGGCGGAGCTCCTTGCCTCTGCCGTGCTCCGAGTAGATTTTTGTTTTACATGAAGAACTCGGGCGAGGACGGATTGTCGCTCGTGGAACCGGCCTCTCTGAAGCCATTGTTGCCCGTCAGCTTCTCGCACTTTAACTTGTAGGCGTCTCTTTCGCGTGCCAGTCGGCTGATCTCCTGCTTTAGCTGCTCGACTTGGTTGATCAGCTGCGTCTTCTCGTTTTCCAGCACGTGCTTCTGTTGCACTCGCTTAAATCTGCATGACTGTGCGTAGCCCCGATTCTTCAGGGTCCGGCGCTTTTGCTTTAAGCGGATCACCTCATCCTTGGTAAAGCCCCTTAGGTGCCTATTAAGTTCTCGAACCGACATTGAAACAAGTTGGTCGTCGGAGAAACGGTCCTCAATATTGAGTCCACTACCCCCGCCGTGGTGACCCTGTTGCTGCAGGTGATGATGGTGATGATGATGGCGGTGGTGCAGCTGCTGATGAGAGCCCGGAGAAGCTGGAGATGGGCTGTCAGGGTCCTGGCTGTGGTGGTGGTGATGCTGAGGCGGGTTGTGCGGGTGGTGATGAGCCCCTGGGTGCCCGGCCATTTCGCTGTGATGGTGAGGAACAGCGCCATACTGGTGATGATGCTGCTGCTGCGGCGGCGGCTGCGGCTGCTGAGCGTGGTGGTGGTGGTGGTGGACCGTCCTGTAGTTATCAAAAGCCCCAGGATGCATTTGCTGCTGCTGCTGCTGCTGGACGTGAGCTGGGTTTGGGTGGGGATGCCCTGTCACCCCAATAAGCGCCTCCACCGCGTCTTCAGGGGTCAGGTTCAGGGTTTCGGGGTTCATCTGCTGGTGGTAGCCCGTGGGCATCCAGTAGAGCTCATCAAGGTGGCTCTTCTGTTCAGTAGGGCTGAAACTGGGCGAAGAAGGTACTGAGCTGCACGGCGTGCTGATTGGCGTGGAGGACACCGAGCCCGGTGGCTGAAGCCGGTTGCAGTGGCGCCCGGACGACCTGTCCAAGGCGCCAAGAGCTTCTTTCTTCACTTCAAACTTCATCAAATCAAAGTCATTGACATATTCCAGTGCCAACGGGCTGGTGGGTAGATCTGTTCCCATATTCATTTCACCAGCCATGATTTTTCTGGTATTATTGTTCACAGCTTGCTGCTACTTTCTGACAGCACTGCAAAACAACTCGCATTAAGTCTTTTCATACAAAACGCAGAGTGACTTGTTTTTCTCTCTCTCTCTGCTAATGGACTTTCGACTCGTCTTTTAAAACTTGCATCAGCCTTTCAAAATACAGCTACTTTTCACACTAATGCACGGCAGTCAAAGTCGCTGCAACAAAACCGAGGTAGAATTTTGCAGTAGTCTCAAGTGAAGTTGTCTTTCTTTCAAAGCAAAAACATAAAAAAGCAAGCCTTACACGAGAGTCCTCCTCTTCTCTCTTATTAGCACTTTTGAGTTGTAAGTCCTTCTTGCCCAGACAAAGAGTACGACAGGATAAGATCAAGGTTTTTTTTTTCGCAGTGAAAGCTGCGCTCGCTCTCTGCACGGCAGAGATTGAACTCACAGCTCCCAGCTCCTTCTGCTGCTTAGTTTCTATCACAGAACGCTTAGCGAGCGCTTTCTTCTTATATCCCCGCCTGATGTCACGCTGTGGGGGACGGGCAGTGCCGAAGCCTCTTCCAATAGAGGCAGGACTCCGCATCCTATTAGCATAACTGCGAGGAAGGGACGAAGGGTTTAATATTTTGACAGCTAGACACTGTCAGCTGACTCAATGGGAGGGAGGGGGCTGATCGGGTCGCGGCATGCAGAGCAGCTGAGAAGCAGATGCATGCCTTTACAGCGCTGCGCGCCTCAAAAGAAGCGATCGGGAGCAAGCAGCGCGTGTGCACGATCTGCATGCCGTTTCTTTTTATGTACACTGTCGGGCAATAAACGAAATGTTACGTATTCACATAAAACATGCTTCGTGTCTTGGGTTATAAACCTATCGCTGCTACAACTAGTATCCCGCATCATAAAATGGGTGAGCCGATCGGTGCTTTTGGTGGTTTTCTAATATAGGTATGTTAAGAAAAAAGGAAAACAATGCAGTAGTTAAACAAATTACTTCAATACATGCCAATAAGCAGCGTGCATTAGTTTTTGATACTGTTCACAGACGAATCACATCTGTATGTTCACCCGGCCTAAAAAAGTCAATCTGTTAAAAAATATTTATTTATATACACACATGTGTTTCTGTCAGGTATTAATATACATTTGTGCTGAAACATTTCAGCTTGTGCAAAGTATTACAACCGCTACTGTTACTGTTGTTATTTATTCTACTAGTACAATGGTGATCTATCAGTAACAGGGCCAATTACAGCTGGTTCTGTCACTGTAAATAATATGTAACCATGCAAAATATTAGCCTAAAACATGTGTTTTTTGCATTAAAGTATTTAATATTGCTAACGAAGTGGTCGTGTTGGTGGTTAAATGCAACAGCGGTAGAAGTAGTGCTAGCAAAAAGAGAAGACCAAATAACCTCCCCGCTTTGTTGTCACAATAATACAAGTAATACATGGGGTATAAATGATTGCAATAATCGGTAAAGGCTTCTTGTGAATGCAAAAATATATAAATTTGAATGTCCACAGTGTTACTGTTATTCCTGTTAGATCTGTGAACAATAATATCATTGATGTTATCTGTAAAGTTATACATATCGTAAGGATTAAAATGGTTACTAATATGCATGGGCATAATCGCGCTTTTTACATTTGCTGCCGTTGGGGAATTTCACGTTATATAGTGTGCAAAACACCAACATATTTTGTGACATACAGCACAGTGCAAACTTGAAACGGCCACAACTGAGTATGACACACAAAGCATAAAGGGCGCTCACTATTTAAAGTTATTTTAATACTACGTACGTCTTGCATGTATCATATAGTTGTCCTATTTAAACCAACGTTTTATCATGGCAGCTCAAATGCATTTTCCATAAGCATAAAACACACAACAATATTTATTAAACGAAACCCATCGTTAAAGCAAATTACTTGTCATGCACCGTTTCATGTTTAGAACCGATGGTAGCAAATGTGTGCTTTTTTATAGTCTTTAAAGAACATTAAACGTTGAGATATAAAACATGACGTCTGGGATTCAAATGAACATACTCCCATGCTAGCTGTTGAAAAAAAAAAAGAAAAAGAAAAAGACTCATTATCTTTTTGTTTGGATAACACGACTTCTTAAACTTTTTTAACACTGAAGCCTGCGGAGCGCGGCTTTCCTGTTGGCACCGCCAGTTCCGCGCTCTGCGGAAAAGACGCTAAAGAGCGACTCCAAGAGGCAAAACCAGACACCGTCGGGTGGAACTTTACTGAGGAACACGCACGGGTCCTCGGCTAGTACAATAAGGAACTTTTATTGATCAATTTTCACACAATACAAGTTTCATTACCTTTCAGCTTCCCTATATTATCACTCATTTTCACATATATATATTTATGCTTATTTTACTGTATATTTGCGTTGCTAATCTTGTATTTAAAAGCTAATAATTAAATCAACAATACAAATTAAGCGTTTACTAAATGAAGGCGGGTAATTCGTGGTAAGAATTTATTGAATGCCGCATTGGTATTATATGTACCGTATGTGTCGTGTTTTACATGAAGGTTTCTTTTCAGCAAGTCGTGTTTAAAAAATGTTTAGCATCCACCGGAGGAAATTGGTTGTAAATGAGTCAATGAGACCTATCGATCTGATTATAATCCCGTTTACTCTACTTATATACACTTGAGTACACATCCCCAAGTATTGATCCCTTAAAGGATTGAGATTGCTGTGTAGCTACAGAGCAGGCAATAGAGCTGGTCAGCAATGTTTCCACACAAATGCTTGGATTTATTCAATTTCTTACTATGGGGCATGAGTTAGAATAAATAAGAGCCCAGTAAAGCATGAGTTTCTCACTACCGCACACAGAAAAAAAAAGCTAACATTTCAAATAAATAAATATGTGATTAATGGTTTTAAAATTTGAAATCGTTGTTTCTTTATGCAATTATTTTAAAGAACGTTAAAGCACTAAACACGGGTTTTACCAACAGCGCATTACATTCTCTTCTGTCTTTGTATGAAGAGCACTCACTATGCCTGAATAATGAGGAACTTTGTTTTTTTTGTGTGTGTGAACGTTTACTGTAGGCTACTGTATCCTGCTTTAATTTTACAACAGCATAAAACGGGATACAAATTAGACTTCGATTTTTTAAGCCTGCTGGATTTCTGTTTTCTTTAGTGATATTTGGAAGTAATAAATGCATATCCAGTTCCGCATCGTTGTGTAGATCTTCTCTCAGTAAATGATGCATGTTTGTTATTTTTAAGCACGAGGGCTTATGTACGTACATAACATAAAATAATTTTTGATGCAAAGTATTGTAAACATAAATCTTTGACTGATAGCCAGGAACTGCGCTAAACTCCATTCAAATAAATGCTTCCCTGCTGAGAAAAGAAGGGGGGGGGGGGGGGGGGGGGGGTGTTGGGGCTCATAAGCTAAGGTGATGATCGTGTATCTAAATACTCCCAAAAAAGCAGCTCCATCTTCGAGTGTCCTGAATGGTTCATAATTAGTTGTTAGACAAGAAGTAAAAGTAAACGTGCCTGAGTGGGCTTGGCTAGCTGTTGATCTGTAAATTCGGTCCTTATGGTTATTCTTTAATATTACAGACGTTCTTATTGAGATAGGGTGCACTACACAATACTTAAAGGAGACACACAGGGAGTATGTTATTTTATGAAAAAAAATTACTTCACGTTTTTCTAAGTTTAGCAAACGACGGGTTTTATTTATTTATTTATTTTTTCTTTCTTTTTTAGATTCCTTGATAAGCAAAATTTGAGATAAATATCTCTTGCGGAGACGAACTAACGTTTGCAAGCTTCCGCAGCTTCATCCGTATTTAAACAAGAGTTGTTCGTTTCGTGCTTACGGAGTGACCTCAAATATTAGTTTTTCCTATTAGGTTAAAAGGCATCATTTGAATATGAAAACGTATCTTTAGCCTTACTGATACAAAGCAACCCGCTAGTGATCTATGAAACCAAATCATACAGAAATACATATAATTGTTAGCATAGGTTGACATAAAAAGCGAAATCCTTAACGGGGAAGTTAACAAGACTGCTAGAAAATAATAGCACTAAGGAGTTGCTAATTTCCATTAGTATAAGATGATGATTTAACACCATACATTGACTGATACCGTATCCGATTCGAGTAAAACCTAACAGCCTGGCATTTTAAAATAAAAGCCAACTGTAAAGCAGTTACAACGCAATAAACTTGATTTTAACTTAGCGAAGCGATTGCAGATGCGTGATGCCTTGCTGTCCCTATCTGTGTGTTAAACAGGGCCGCACAAGAAACTCTGAGGGTGGTGGGGGTTAGATTTAAAATGCACGCTGCGTTTCTTCTACAGTCCAGTATATGAAAAATACTCCAGCCTTGCAAAAAGCCTCTAATATACCCCAAGCTGCCGTGAAATCCACCCCCCTCGGTAATAGCAGGTTGTAATGGAGACGAGATGTGAAATGTCTAAGTCAGCACACTATCGTTGGTTAATGATCTATTAAGTGATCTGTGCGCTTCAAGACAGCAAGAAAAAAAGTGTTGATGTTTGCTTATTTAGACTAATGAGATCCCCATCCTACGAATTTTAAGAATGAATAACAGAAAATTCACCTTAAAAAGTATCCCCTTGTTCAACCCCTATCATAAAAGTCAATGTTAGAGGCTGGATGCATTGCAGATTATTGCGATGCTCCTACTTTGTCATCTTTGTTCGGTGTTACGTTTAGCTCAGGAAAATATTTCATCTCCTATTAAATAAAAATGACAGCAGAGACAGTAAATGCGCCAGAGTCTGCAATTCGGTACACCTCAGAGGACTGAGACCACATCGAAGAGGCATTGGCAGAATGTTGGCGAGGAGAAGAGATGAATACTCTGCGTTTCTCCAGGTAAATGCTGTTCACGCGATCTGCTTCACCTTATGTGTCTGTGAAGTGTGAGATGTAGGTAACTCATTCAAGAGATTTTTTTGTGCCAGTCAAAGTTGGTCCTTTATTATACTGTTAAACATCACGAAAAATGCATTGTTACACGAGGTTTTTGTGCCTATAGTGATCACTTTGATATAGCGCCTTTGTTTTATCACGTACCAGCATCATTTCAATTAACAGAACAATGCGCCGCAGCCGAACTTAGTCAATTAGCCACGAATCGAGAAAACTGACCTCTGAGTTTCATATATTTTAATTGAATGATGCACCATTTCATTCCGAATCCGCCTTATTTCATTTTCTGTGCCGCTGCCTATTATAATTACAATTGCCTACCATATGCTCGCAAGGTTTAAATCGTGACTGTTTTAATACAATAGACTGCAATGTGTCATAACATTAGGAAGAGGACATGAGACGGTTGCGAACTCTTAACAAAATATGTCAAAGAAATGCACTATAACATTCAGACTGAAACAGTTACATTAAACTACAGCGATAATTCCCTTCTTCGTGTGAGAATTTCAAAAAAGACTGCATAACAAACATAGACGACTTTGTTCTGCATTTACAGTAAAATATTGAAGTAATTATTGTTTCAGACTTTTTAATATGGCTTACTTGTGAAGCAGATACTAAATCACCACCTTCAATTAAAAGAGTTCAAAAAAGATTACCATCGCCGTCTTCGTCATGATTATTATCACCATGCACATACTGAAAAATGCGTTTTACGTAAAAGATAACATGCTATGAAGCATAATTAAACTACATCTTAATTACCTTCGCATTCAAATGGTAGTAGATATCTATAATATCTTTGTTCTGTTATAAAAATTAGTATTTTATCTTAATTTGTTTTACTTATTTTTTTTCTTAAATTATTTAATGTCCTTTGTGCATATTTTATACTGGCACTTTGATTAATGATGGCATATAAACAATACGGGTCCTTGCCAACACCTAAGAAAAGAATCCCTTAATTTTTTAGACTGTCTACGCCTGAAGCACTCGTGCGTACAATAGAATCACAAAAGGTAAGTGTTAAAATCTTTTATCATTTTAAAAGTGCCATTAATTACATACAGGAAATACTTGCGTGCATGCATACATGGTGTTACGTTGCTTGGCAGAACAGTGTCACGTTTGAAATAAGTTTCAAGATTCTGTTCAGGTACTTGAAGAAAAAGTGAGTTCAAGATGGTTAGTTCACTGCTTTTAAAATAATAAATAGCAGTGTTCAGTTAACAATGATTTCTGATGGCACCTAATGATGTTTTCCAAACCTTTTTATAATCTTTAGTTTAAGCGAGTCATGTCTTCAGGTTATCATCATAACCGCCACATACAATATTTCTTCTAAATGACCCTTAAAATGACATCAGGTTCGTACGCTTGCATTGGTTGTTTATCGTGTAGAGGACAGCGCCCTCTATCTTATTATGTGATCTCAGCTGAATTAATTAAGGGGTTTATTTGTGTGGAAGATACTGGATAAAATAAAGCAAGGATAAAAATATTAGAAATTTTAGTAAAACCCCACAAAGTTCAAAAATAAAATGGTAGATTAGTGGAGAAGTATTCTCACACATTAATAATTTTAAGCAAGAGTATATGAGGATTGCTCAAATAAATCGCAACATTTATATTTAATATTTAACTCAAAATTATGAGTACATGGCTGCAACTAATTCGAATCTGTCTATCCATCGATCTATCGTTAGTCCAGCACTTTTTGATTTTTATGTAAACATGTGAATAAGACAATGCTTACAACTTAGTATCAATTACGCATGCTCCTAATCTTTCTCTCTCTCTCTCTCTCTGTACAATTTACTAAATATGAAAACGCAATTTACTGCAGATAAAGCGACAGTTATGTATTACGATTTTTCAAATAATCAAAACCTTTCAAAGATTAACTCACTGACAGATGTTCTATGTACTTTTAACATTATCAAAATGTTGCCATGAAAGCTGTACTTTTTATTATTTTTTAACAACTAATTGAATAAATAAATGTAGGCGAATGGTCTTGAATGGTGCAAAGTTCGTGGCTGAACAAAGGAATCATTCGAATGACTATGAGGTTTGACCTACGGATCATTTCCACAAAAGAGAAAAGAAAAAAATCACTGTAGTGGAATTCCAACCTCGTAAAGGGGGGAAAAATCAACGTATTACTCGTTGGTATCCTCCGTATGAATAGACCGTGGTGGTTTATAATTTAATAAGAATATTCTTTGAATATGATTTGCAACTGGCATCGAAAGTTTTTTTTTAACTAGCTAAATAGAGGTCAGTTTTGATAAATGTAACAATCTATCTATATTTCTGTCATTTGCTAAATCATGCTTTGAAACTCTAAAAAAAAAAAAAAAGAGTTTCAAAAACTTTATGAATGACGTTGTGCAAAATTCCTGTGAGTACTTTGCACATGCATAGATAATGATAACGTCCGGATTGCATTAGAGTAGGCTGGCCAAAGTACTACCTTTATTAAATATTTATTCAAGACTGCTCTGGCTGCAAAGGGTGAAATCTATAGACCCAAGGCTAATAAGAAAATCCACGAAGTCTGGTAAATAACATCTCTCGGAATTGGGACTAGCAGTACTGTATGTTAGATGCCTCAGCAAGTGTAATTACAAGAGACAAGCTATATTATTATTATTATTATTATTATTATTATTATTTAGATGTTGTTGGCTGTTGTCATTATTATCGTTAATATCACCATCATGTTTGCCTAATCATGGCTGGTTCTCCTGATCGTTGCGTATGGGTTTTGAGCATTTGCATTTTTTGGGTCTTCTTTTGGTTACTATAACTGAACCCTACTGTTACAAAGCTAATCTCGCTTCAGTTCATGCAGTGTTCAGGACGGCAGTTACAAATATTATTTAGAAGCGCGCACTTGTTTTAACTTTCTTAAGCTGCAGAGTAATACAGTGAAACTGCGATTGTATGTAAAAAGCCACATACTAAGGCAACATGAAAAGAGAGCATCTGGCCCCCCCTTTATCTTATGAAATTATAGACACACCGTAAGCACAACTGTAATCATTATGGGCGATTTAAAAAAAAAGTAAATTTTGATCAAAATGTATTTGTATGGCTTGTCCCTGCTACCCAAAGCCCCCGCCCCCTTGTCCCACCCCCCCACCGGCAAGATTGTAATTTTAAACCGCACATTTCTAATGTCCAGTGTGGTTTTCCGCCCTGCTTCTTGGTTGACATTTCAGTCAGCTAGAACCCGTCTCTGCTGTACCAGTGCCAGTGACGTTTTCAGTGTCCAGCTGTTGTGTTTATTTTTTTTTTAATATAGTTTTTTAAAAATTATTTCTGTATCAAATCTCTTTACACAACTTCTTATGTAAGTGGCTCCAGATAAAAGTGTCCGCTAAATAAATACTTGTAGATGTAAAATTCGAAGGGATCGAGTAATATCTGTATGCATAATGTAACGAGAAAATTCTTACGTTGGCAAAAGCCACCTAGCCATAAAAAAAATAATTAGAACAAATGCATATAAAAGGCAAAAAGACGACATACAAATATAATTTCAGCAATTGAAGCGATGGTAGATAAAACTATTTTAAGCGTAGAGCTTCGCTATCAGGGGGAAATCTGTAGTGAAATATCTTGAGGCATTTGAGCGTGGAATTGTCTCCATCTAGCTTTCAAACCAAAGAGATGTCGTTAGTTGACAGCAACTACACAAATAAATTCTTGTTCATTAATCCAGATGATGAATAATACTACTACTATTGCTACTACTGATGATGATGATGACGATAATAATACATTAATACAAATAAATACGTTTTGCGTTCTGATTTAATATTTCTGTAGTAATGTCTTATCCAGATACATTTCATGCACTTTCTCTCTCTGTTATTGTTTTTTTTTTTTCTCCAGCCATACTAGGTACTCTTGCCACGGGTATCCTGGGATGTTCTGGTGTCCGTCCGGGCTTGTTTTACGCCTTGCGTTCGACGCAATTGTTTCAGTGGCTTGAGGCCCCAAGTGTGAATTACTCGGGCTGGAAAGCTAATGGATAAATAACTCGCATTGGATAATAAGAAAGTCGTTTCGGTGCTTTCTTCTGCGTTCAAGAATGTACTCCGCATTTCACACATCAGGTTTTAAAATATCATCCGTCGCATTTGATATTGGTAGTGGCGCACTTACTGTATATTCATCAATGATTGTGCGCATTGCTCGGACCTTGTCCGCGTGGACTTTGCAAGTTCTCCCCTTGTGTGAATGAGTTTTAATCCCCTATCTCCAAAGTGGCACAGGTTAGGTTCATTACCAGTTACCAGTTACTTATGGATGTGTACCTGAGTCGGCCTGTGGTGTCCGGTCCTGGGCTGAAGAGGATACGCTTCATAACAAAAGTCACTCCCGGCTGTCACTTGATTGCCATCGCCTCCTGCTTGCGTCATCTCTAATTTACGCAGTTTCTATGTTGTTTATCTCTTTAATCTTTTACAACGCATGCACTTTTTTTAAAATTAAGACACAACACGCAGAACTTTACCCTAAATGTTACTGAAGACACACACACGAGTCTATCCATCGCCAGAAGTGATTTGTATATGAATTATGAAAAATAATTTTCTTATTTAAATCCTGTCCATAGCTTGACTTCATACCAAACAGTATATTTTACTAAAACATGAAGTCATTGCATTACACTAATATCCCACAATAAAATAATCAGCTCAATATTTCAATAAACATTTTTTAGATGTATCTTCAAATTAATTTCAAAATCAAAGGAAATCATTACATTTGTAAGTGAAATGAGTTGCATATTGTTCAAGTATGAATTAGCTTATTGTTCACAGTACTGAATCTAAAGCACAATTCTGAATTAGATAATACACTGTTCAGTACACTGTGCATTTTGTGAACTGTTGACTGACACCCATCCCAGTCAAGCACAGAATGCAGAGTTTCCTGATAAGTCGTGACAATTCTGCAGAAAGACTTTTTTTAATAAAGCATGCACTATATGGTGATAATTTGTAAGTATACTAGTTGAAAAAAAGATTTTAGGAATGGAGTTGGATAGATAGATAGATAGATAGATAGATAGATAGATAGATAGATAGATAGATAGATAGATAGATAGATAGATAGATAGATAGATAGATAGATAGATAGATAGATAGATAGATAGATAATGGTAATGATATAGGCTAGTGATTAGAGAGCAGTCACAGTTTGGCATTATAAGAGTTTACTGCAGTAGGTAAAATGGAGCTCCAGTAGCACTTACTGACACACGTCTGATGAATGTACTTAATGTTAATGTGTCAGTGAGAGGATGTGCAGCATCGTTCTTAAAGGGACTCAATTTTGTCTTCATTTTACCTTCTGCCACTACCCTCAGTGGGTCAAGAATGCATCCCATAACTGAGCCTGCCTTCTTAATTCAGCTTCTATATTCTGTGGGCCTTTCTTGAAGTGATGTTACCAGACCAGCACACCATAGCAAAGAAAATTGTACTGGCTATCACAGTTAAAGAAGATTTAGCCAATGTAATTATTCATATTAAATAACCCAGTCTCTTAATAAAAAATGGTCTGTTCTGCTCTTTCTTATATAGTCCAGCTAGTCACTGCTGAGGGCCACCAAGTATCTATAGCAGTGTAACACCTCTATGCCCACTCCCCAAATAGGAACCAAACCTACAGGCTCTTAGGCGTAGCAAAAGTCAAAAGCAGTTCTGATTTTGATGTTGTTGAGCTGTAGACAGTTGTCTTATGCACCATGAACCAAGGTTCCCCGTCTCACTTTGTCTCATCCCCCTTATCAGTACACCCCATTAAATGCAGAGTCGTCAAATAATTTCTGCAAGTGACATGATCTGGTGTAGAGTCTGAAGTGTACAGGGTGACCAAAAATGTAACAGGACTGTTCCTTGTGGTTCTCCAGTGTTTCTCATATCCGTATCAGAGACACAGTCATCGAGCCTCACAAACTATAATGTATCTGATAGATCGTCCATTTTCCTGGACACCATAGGCTCATCCACCTGCATATCTCTGAGTTTACCCCTTAACAGAGTTGACTGGATGATACTGAAGGCACTGGAAAAATACAAAACACATAATCCTCATGATGTTGCCAGCTTAGTTCAGATGAGAATAAGTCTGTGCAACAGACAGATAATTGCATCTTCCACTCCAATCTTTGGCTCATAAGTAAACTGCAGTAAGTCCAAGTTGTCTATGACAAGAAAGGTTATATAGTCAAGAACCAGCATCTCAAAGGTCACCATAATGTGGGACATAAAGACCCTGGTCTGCAGTTACTAGGTTAAGTGATTTCTGCCTTCCTGGGAACTGAAACAACAAGCAGTGGCACTGCTTGCTTGTCACTGCTGTGACAAAACAATGGAGGTAGCAAAAAACATCACAAATCTTGCCAGCATAAGTCTTAAGTTTTCAAAGAATGGTTCCATCTGGTCCCATATTTTTTCCTCTGTGTTGCCTCGTTAGTTGTCTCCACACTTGGTTATCAGTTATGGACAGCCAAAACTGATATTTAGAGATAGACTCAGCACTTGCCATACCAGTTGCCAAGGCAGGAGTAAAATACGTACAGAGAGTTGTTGATGTAGTAGTGATGGTGGTTGTGGCTGGACAGACTGGCCATTGGTGCAGGGAGAGAAATACAGCAGACATATTATTTGGATTTAAAAGGAAGCAGAGTACCAATAAAAATTTGTCATTGGCACAATAAGAATATGCAATGCATTATTTAGGTACTATCCAATTCAGGAATTGAAGACAGCTCCATGTGGGCATGGGGCAACTACTGCACTGCATTATTGTGTTGCCTGCATGCTCTGCCTCTAAGATGATGCATCTAGCACTAGGCCTAATATTTTTTTTCATGACACAGCATCAAGTAATATGCCATGTACATAATACATGTGGAAAAAATAAACTATTTAATGTTTGCTATTTGTGGACTATTATTGCCCCTAGTGGAACAACTGAGTAATTCTCTGTCTCAGTCTCTGACCATTTCTAAATAATGTGTATTCAATAAGAATAAGCCCAAATCTGAAACACAGTAGCACTGGAAGCAAGCTTTGGCGTAATACACTAAAAAGTACACATCTACAAGAGCACGAAAAACTGTATTTAACTTTTGAAATAAAAGAATGGGTGGACACATTGTTTTGACATATAAATTAAAAAAAAAAAAAAATAGGGTGGCACAGTGGTAGCGCTGCTGCCTCGCAGTAAGGAGACCTGGGTTCGTTTCCCGGGTCCTCCCTGCATGGAGTTTGCATTTTCTCCCTGTGTTTGCGTGGGTTTCCTCCCACAGTCCAAAGACATGCAGGTTAGGTGCTTTGGCGATCCTAAATTGTCTGTTGTGTGTCCTGCGGTGGGCTGGCGCCCTGACCAGGGATTTGTTCCTGCCTTGCGCCCTGTGTTGGCTTGGATTGGCTCCAGCAGACCCCTGTGACCCTGTGTTAGGATATAGCGGGTTGGAAAATGACTGACTGACTGATGACTGAAAAAAACAATAGTTCTGTATAGCTATGGTTATGCAGTTTCAAAGAGATTCAAATACCTTATTATTATCATGGAAAAAAGGGCTACAAGCATAATGTCAGTACATGAATAAAAGTCTGACACCAGAGGAAAATTAGAGAATTACAACAAAATGACACAACAATAGGGTCCCCGCTGTGTACCCCTGATGAGGTTCCATGATGTTGTAATCATCACAGCAAACTGAACCAGCCCTTGGTAGAGCAACTGAGAACAGCACCTTATTTTAAGAGGAAAACTGTGAAAGTATTCAGCTTAAGATCAGAGTCTGTCACAGAGAAATTGTTAAATCCATCCCACACATCAACTTCCTCTGTTAAATTAAGACCACAGGAATTCTTGTAGGAAAACACAACAATTGGTGCATAGATTTTGACACCACATCTGTAATGGACAGCAAAGTACATTCTGACACATGACACTGTGTGACCAACAGAAAGTGACTTCATCTGCCTGTGTTCCAATTGGAAAAGCAAATGAAATGTAACCAATTTAATCTATCAAATGTTGTAAGTTGCTTTGGATAAAGGCATCAGCCAAATATGTGAATCTTAAAATATGAAGTTCACTACTCATTTCACTTAAAATTATCTGTACCTTCAGCTAGGACTAGATGCAGCTGCTAAGGCTGTTCCTATAAATATTTTCACCCCTTATTATTTGGAGGGGCTGAAATACTACAGTAGTATAAAATGGGATACACAGAACGGAGAGGAACCTTATTTTACCATCCAGCTCTACCTCATGAACAGTGAGATATTTCACTGGAACAACATTGCATACAGAGGACTCATTCTGTGCATATTCTTGTGAATAAATTGTTAATAAGTGTGGATTTGGCCCAATCTGAAGCTTCAGTTATTTTGTTGTCTATATCTCTTTTGAACCATAGTGAAATAAAAGTCTTCAACTTGCCATTAAAAAAAATACTTGGACATTTTGAGTGACATTCAGTATTTTGTTGCATAGGAAGCAACTAAGCATACAGTACAATTGAAGAGGTGCATGTATTATTTAACTTAATTATCAGAAGGCTATTGATAGCCCTACATAGGAGGTTAGTTATCAAACTAAAAGTATTTGGACTTCAAGGACTAGAGTGTAGATGTAGGCAAAATTGGCGTAAAGACAGGAAGAAAAAGGGTATGGTATGATGAACTTTGTCATAATTAGGTAATGCTTAAAGCTGTGTCCCTCAGGAGTCAGTAATAGGTCTTCGTTTTTTAAACGGACATTCAGTAAATGATCCTGATAAGAACCTAAATAACAAACTGTTTAAGTCTGCAGATGATACCAAACTAGGTTGAAACAACATAAAAAAGTGCAATGAGTCGAATCATTACAGATGGACTGAGACAGAATTCAGGCTTGGGCCAATTTGTGGGAGATGAAAATTAATGCAGATAAATACAAAAATGTTAGAATTAAATGGGCTTTGGGAGGTTTGAAATTTGAAAGTACCCCTTATGAGAAGGACCTAGGAGTTACAGTGGACTGTTCACTACATATTTTCAGACAGTTTATTTATTTATTTATCTATCTAGCACTTTTCTAACCAGCTATCTAGCAGGCTAATTAGACTAATGCTTTTATAAACTGATGTGTGGAGTACAAGTCAAACTATAAAGCATGTTTGTGTGCGTCACCTGGAGTATTATTTGCAGTTTCTTTTCTCCATATTAGACCAAAAAAACATATTAGCTTTTGAAAATAGGCTGATGAAGACCTGATTTCAGGATGGTGAGGTATAAACTATGAGGAAAAATTATAGAGATGGAACCTTTTTATTTTAAGCAAATCAAGGCAAAGGCAAAATTATGAAGGAAATCGGATCCAAGCTGTTATTTCAAAATGAGATTTTCAAAAAGAATACTGAGACACAGATGAAAATTTCTTAACGGTAAGTTCCAAAGGTTTGAAAGTTTTTCCATCACAAAGGAAACTATAGACACAGGAAATAAATCACCAAGTAGTATGGTAGACAGTAGTATATTAGGGTTGTAACCACAAGGGGAGGCACCACAAAGCCCCAAACTGCAGAAAAAATGTTACCAAACACAATTCAAATTAAAGATTTTTATTTGTCACCAACACTTTTCAAATAAGCACCAGGCAAAATACTCAAGTACAAACAGATTCTCTTCCCCTTTCCGCCTCCAATTTAGTGTTGCCCACTGCCTCCCAACACTGACTACCTGAGGTGAGTCTGCAGGCTTCTTTAAAATTGGACCTGGGACTGCTTCTGGTATCCCAGGACTGGTCATCTGGAGCACTTCTGGGTCAGGTAGAATCTGGGATAGTCCCCCACTGCAGTAACCTCTAGAGGTACCCTAAGTATTTTTGGACTCCAAGTCCCATGAAACCCTGTACGTGTCTCAACTGTGTTCAGCCTGGAGGAACATTGCCACCTGCTGTATTGGGAAATGAACTGCTTCCAACACACATGTTCACCCAGTTTATTCATCATCCTTCTCTCCATGCCAAAACTGAACTTGATGCCTTTTTTTTTCTGTAGAAATTAGGTGAATAAGATTGACAAGTTTGTTTGGGTAAATGGCTTCATCTTGACAAAATGGTTCTACTGTTCGTAGAATCCCACGTGGCCTGTCAGTAAAAAACATGGAAAGAAAATGTAAAAGAAAGTAACAGTTTAGAATAGGGTGTTGCCTTTAATGCATCTATTAATCAGTTATTCCTAGGCTGCAAGATCTATTATCTTATTGGGACTTACAAAGTCCAATCACTAATTTTGGAATAGAATCTTTCTATTGTACATCTCTTGTTCTCTTACTGCTTTGTACCAAGACAATACTGTTCTTAGCTTGCACCTTACAGTATGTGTGTCTGACTTACAATTCCCTTTCACATCAATTTCAGAAAATGCAGCTACTATGCTTCTTGAACATTGAAACTACTTTTTTCCTTTTTCATCCATCCATCCATTTTCCAACCCGCTGAATCCAAACACAGGGTCACGGGAGTCTGCTGGAGCCAATCCCAGCCAACAGAGGGCACAAGGCAGGAACCAATCCCAGGCAGGGTGCCAACCCACCGCACTTTTTTACTTTTTATTTTTATTTATTTATTTTTATTTACTGAATATTCTAGCATGACAGAACAGAGATGAAGTGGTTAGCACCATTGAATCAAAGCTCCAGATGATCAGGGTGCATTTTCGAGTCATGTCTCCAACTGTATGGAGATGAGGTATTCTGTCCTAATCTGATATGATTGTCTAGGGGTCCTTTTGTTTTTCTCTCAATGTTAGATTAATTAGCAATTCTAAAACGGTCTGATATGAAGGGGTACAGGTTCCACAGGGTCATGCAGTGTTTAGTAATGCTGCCTCACAGATCCAGAATCCTATGATCAACTCCAACATCCTGGCGCTCTCAGCATGAAGTCTCTTCCTATCAGACTGGGTTTTTCATACAGTACTGTAGCTTTCTCGCTGTGTCCTAAACGTCTGTGGACTAGCACTTTGACAGGACTTGATGAGTTAAATGATAAGTTTGGTATTTTTCAAGTTGAAGTTATTTATTCATAATCACTCTATATATTAATTGCTACATAAAATCGTGTTTTAAAGTAAGCAGTTTTTAAAAAACCTTGTCTGTCCTTGAATCTTACAATGGGGCTAAAGGGTACACAGATTCATAGATGAATGAAAAACCCTTAAACTTACCAAATACATTTATTTTTCAAACCAAAAATATTATCAAGTGTTGATCCGCATCTAGAGATTGCACACATACTGCAATACAGAATATTCATTTTGTTTTATTTTCATGATTTGGCATTGTCTTTTGATCTTGGATGTGCAACTAGAGATGTAATACTGTCTGTTTAGTGGAATATCTCTGGGTAGAGCATTTAGTGTTAAGATATTTAAAGACAGCAAAAGCTTGACTGGAATTAAAATCTGGCATGCACTCTCAGCATACAGCAAAAGCACATCATCAGTGAACAAAAAAATGTAAAGTTAACATTCTATTTTTAATAACATAAGTGTCTTGCATGCATAGGAAATAATTATAGACCGACTCCTGAAAGAGCTGTTATTAGTGGGATATTTTTTTGTTTGTTTTCTCTTTTTGGGAGGGGGGCACTTTCTAATAAACGTCTCTAACCACAGTGCACACATGTCAACTGTGACCCCAAGACCAGCTGTTTTTTTTTAAGCTGAAGAAATCTCTTGATTTTGAAGCCGCATTTGACCAATGTGGTGAGCTCAAAAAATAACTTTTGCTCTCATTTTATAGCATTTTCTTCCAGACATCACACAGAGTCTGAAGACAAACCATGGCTTCACTGTGACAACAGCTGTCCTAGGCTGACCTGCCATATATTGTGGAAAGGATCGCCTTGACGGAGAGCTGACTGACAAGAGAAAGGAACCACTCATTCCGTTACTGGGCTGTATTTAACAGGCTGTCTAATTACACAGAGGATATTCAAGATGTAAAAACATGGTACTGAATGTTGCGAAACATATAATATGCAAATCACTCATACTTTCAGAAAGTAATTGAAGACAGACCAGAAGGGAAGCTTGCTTCCAAGTCTTGTATTTCCTGTACGTTACTTCCAGCAAATATCTAAGTTAGGGAAAGAATCTGCTCGCTTCTGTAATTATAAGGTCAACATTTCTTCTTTCATAATTTCATATGCTTCTTCCATTTCTAAACATTTCATTTAGATTTGCAAAAACTAACACGCTAAGGTTTTCTTGGTGATGAAATGACAATAGTGCAATATTATTTTCATAGGCTGAACACTGCAAGACAGACAGCTGACATCGTTTGGTGGACGTTATGATAGTTATTGAGTTTTAATGAACCATAAAACTCACATTTCATGGCCATAATAGACAGACAGACACAGTAGCCCCTTCTGGCATTAGATCAAAGAGCTCTGGTAGAAGGACGATTATTTACAGTGAGTACAGTACTGTGCTCAAACCTTTTAGATCAAACATACTCTTCCAATCAATGGCCATACACAACTCATCCATCATTTTTTCACACAAAATGGTAGGACACATGAATTACAACAGCAGAATAAAAACTGGAATAAAAGAATGAATACCATACAAAAAACTCATATGTAAAAATTACACTATCATCTACCTGTTGCACAAAAGTAAAAATAGGTAGTGGCTCAGTAATAAACCAGTATGGTTGCTTCTTTGATGACCCTACTTTTCACTACAAAGCTTAGCACAGTTAGGAACAACCAGTGAGGTTTTACTTTTGGGCTCTGCTCAGCTTTCATTTTTTGACAGTACTTTGTCTTCACTGATTTACGTTATAAGTGCATAAGTAACCCAACATACATAGAACATTTATAGCAATGGTCACAAATACCTTTAATACTTGCTTAAATAATAGCGGGTACTTCAATATTGCCTTGTATCCAAAATCCACAACAGACTTTCATTTGAACTGAATATTTAGTCATCCATCCATCAGCTCCAATATTTTATCCAGGCTTGTCATTTTAAATAGTTTGCAAAACCGTTTCTAAGGCTTTGCCCTGGGTGCAAAGTTATTTTAGAAGATGCTAGACAAGTTAATCAAGGAGTTCAATAATGAAGCCTTTCAACCTAAACACATTTTCCTCTATAAATTCAAGTGGCAATGCTAAAAACTTTGCCATGGCTGGTAGTTAGGATGCCAGTCCTACAGATTAAACAGACTGCCAACAAAAATGGTGGGCTTCACATCTCAGATAGAAATTCTTTATCCAAATGTGCAGAGTGACAGCCAGTGCACTTTAGTGTACAAAAGAAGTGTCATGGTTGCTTCCCAGTCTTTGAATTTCCGTACATTTTTTTAGGAAGAGGATGCTTTAATGATGTTGATGATTCTTAATGACTTGTTAAGCATCAATAGAAGCTCACCTGGCATATTTTAAGTGGCAAATTGCATTTGCATGAATTCAGGAAACTTTAACTTTTCTCATGAAAGCTAAAGTTTCTTAATGTTCCCTCAGCATGTATTCCTACACAACTTGGCCAATACATTAGCCCTAAAGGAGACATCAATTAAGTGGAAAGCTTCTTCTATTATTACATGAGTAGATGGGATTGGCTGAAATAAAAAAAGAAATCCACATCTATTGTACCTTTAAATAAGTAACAAACATAAACCAAAGGATTGTCAAGATTTGCAACATCTGTGAAATTGTGAATCTCAAGTGTCCTTTTTGATATGAACAACTAGCTGGCAGAGACTACTGTCAGACATACTGTCATTGCGGTCAGCCACAGTAATTCTGAGGAGAAATACTAGATCCAACTTTTTTGACTGCCTTTCTCCCAATGCATGCAGCTGACCATGTCTTTGAAAATTGGTCAGCCTAAATGTTCAATGATTTTTTATTTAATTTTTTTAGCTATTTTCTGGCTAAGAAGGTATAATGCTGTATAAACATTTTTTTGTGGTCTACTGCTTAAGTATCGCTGCATTAATTTGCCACCTTTTTGTAGTTCTTTTAGTTTGCAATGGAAAATGCTTTTCTTTTCATTTCTCTTCTTCCTATCTTAGCGGCAAGGTAAATAAGGGTTAGAAAACACTGTTGGCTTGAACCTACATTCAAATCATATACTATGGAATTGGACTTTTCAGAATTGTCTGACCATGTAAACCACAGTAGCAGTATGCGGTAACTGTTGTCACACATAGATTTTTTACTTTCCATCTTTCTCATCTGCTATATTCCTTGTTTTTTAACTCCTTTTTAAGTTTTTGTTGCTGTGTGAACCATTTTTCTTCTTCTCCAGACGTCCCCTTCACTTTAAGCTGCTACCCCATTTTATGGTTTAACTTCTCATCTCTCAGTTACTCCTTATCTCTGTCTTTGTTTTTGCAGACGTTTCACTACAATTTTGAATTTTTAACTTTGATCACTTGTATTGGTAGGACAGCAAAAGACTAGACTCTGATGACACAAGTAGTAATTTAGAGAATTAGAACATTTTAGATTAGATTAGACAGAGCTTTATTTGTCCCCAGAGAAATTTACTTTGAGCAGAAGCTCTTTAAATACAGTACGCAAATACACAGATAAACATACATACGCACACAATATGTTCTGAACACACGTCAGAATGAAAGAAATAAAAGTAAATTTAAAAAGAAGAAAAACGTCTAAAGGAGACTGTGATAAGCCAAGTTAAGTATAATAAAGAAAATATACTTACGGCCGCTTAGTTTATCATGGACATGGGGAAAATTCAAGAGAAAAAAAGTTTTCATTTACCCGTTTCAGCGCCCCGTTATTAGATTTACATGACAACGGCACAAACTATTACCAGTATTTGACCACAAGGTTGCACAAACGGCTGCATGGAGGCCTACAGGCGCTCCGACAGTAAGCGGTGGGGATCGAACTGGTCAATGCCAAAGCACGCGGCTGAAACCGTCTTTCGAGCGCGCTAACGGTTTCTGGTGGTCGAGTGCGCAGGCGCGCTCCCGTAACCGCTACAGGAGAGAAGGTGAAAGTGCTATATTTAAAGTCAGTGAAAGAGGTCATAAGGATGGAGCGCTCAGTTTCAGAGTATCCAACAAGGGAAATATAAGTAAAAAAACGGGTGAAAGTAAAACAGTCACTTACCAGAGGCTGAACGAGGAGCCTTTAAGTCACCATAACTGCCGTCTACACGCGCGTGCGCGAGTGCGGAAAGGTTTAAATAGAGTGAACTGCACCTGAGCAGGTGTTGATGTTCAGTGCACGTCCCGACGTGATGGTTTATTGGGAGACCGCAGGTAACGTAAATAAGGACTGGATGGACAAAAGGGTTCGCGGTATAAAACTATTGGGGTGGTGGGGGGTTGGGTGGTCGTCATTTGACCAGGTCTTCGGGCTTATGTGTACATCTCTTCTACGGAATTGCTTAGTTTAGTGGTAGAGATACCTTTGTGTATAGTGGGTGCTAAGATCAGATTCACTTCTCGGATTAGTTTTGGTGGAAAGATTTTGTGCTAAGGGCGGCACGGTGGCGCAGTGGGTAGCGCTGCTGCCTCGCAGTTGGGAGACCTGGGGACCTAGGTTCGCTTCCCGGGTCCTCCCTGCGTGAAGTTTGCATGTTCTCCCTGTGTCTGCGTGGGTTTCCTCCCACAGTCCAAAGACATGTGGATTGGTGATTCTAAATTGGCTTGGTTTGTGTGTGTCCTGAGGTGGGTTGGCACCCTGCCTGGGATTGTTTCCTGTGTTGGCTGGGATTGGCTCCAGCAGACCCCCATGACCCTGTGTTCGGATTCAGCGGGTTGGAAAATGGATGGATGGATGGATTTTGTGCTTGATGTATTTTTCTATTTTTTTTATCTTGTCCTTGCGCTTAGTTTTTCTTTTTTTAAAATATTTGATTATGTTCAGCAGTTGTTCTCCGTGAACTATCTTGTAGGTGGAGGAAGAGTTTTTTTTTTTTCTTCACTTTTGTTTTGAACATTGTAAGTATTATAAGTAGGACCTGCACTAATTTTCTTTTGTTTTGATGATGACTTTGCATTGGACTTTGTAAATATTTTTTCAAGACATTTGCTTTGAAAATAGTTTAGATAGGACAGGAATAAAACAGAATTCTGTTTTTGAATAGATTTTCAGTCTGAGTCTCTCTTACTCCCCTGGTCTCTCAATCTCATCTATCGGCACCCCAAGTCGGGAATTGTACAACAGTACCCTTGCAAGGAGTGGTACAGAGCCCCAGTAGCATTTCTTGACACACTTCTGCTGGGTGATTCTTTGGCTGAAATTCCTCAGGGTTAGTATGTTGGAGAAGGGATTTGCAAAACGTTACATAATGGCATTCAGTTCTATTTTTTTTCATTCTCTCCTCGACTACTACCTCCAGGGGGTCCACAGTGCATCCCATAACTGAGCTTGCCCTTTCAATTAGCTTGTTAATTCAGTGGACTTCTATTGATGTTTCCAACATAGCAAAACCATCCTGGCAATCACAGAGTTGTAGAAGATTTGAAAGATGTCACTTCCCACAATAAAGAAGCATAGTTTCCTATGAAAAAAGAGCCTGCTCTGCCTTTTCTTGTATAGCTCCTCTGCGTTCTCAGACCAGTCCAAGCTATCATTAATGTGGACCACCTCTACATCCACTCCCTAAATGGTGACCGGACATAAAGGCTCTTTGGTGAAGTAAAAGTCAATAACAAGTTCCTTGTTTTTTGCTGATGTTGTCCACCTGACTCCTATGCTCTGTCACATCAGTTTATTTATCAATAAACCTCATAAGTGCAAAAACATCTGTGAATTTCTTAAAGTTACACAACCCGGTGTTGTATTTATAGTCCATCATCCAGGACACCATAGGCCAATCCAGTTTCATACCTCTGAGCCTGCCCCTTGTTAGGGATGGTAAAAGAAACAGTAGTTATAGCATCGCTATGCAAACATTGAATAATTAACATTCTCAAACCTGCTTAATGTAGTTCAGGGTAGCGGGGAGCTGGGGCTTATTCTGGCAATATTGGGCAAAAGGTAGAAAATTGCATAAATGGAAAAATATTGGTTGGTCTGAAGAATCACAAATTCTGATTAAAGCAGATAGAACCAGAACATGATAGAAGTCTAATGAGTTAATGGACCTATCAAGTCCATATGTTGAGAATGGAGACTGGTGATGGTAGTGTAAAGCGGTGCTTTCTTGAGATGTGTTGGATTCCTTGGCATTAATACATAAATATATTCAATGGCTATCTGAACTTCAGTGACAATCAGGACTTTTTTTAGTACTCTAATTCTCCATAGCACAATAATAATAAGAAAAACAGTGGTGTAGTTAAGGGAAAATACAGTCATTTGAATAATGAGAAGAAATGAGGTACTTAGAACAGAATGGTGTCAAGAAAGGACTTACATTTTTACTCTTATTCAGTACATGTTACATAAAAAATCAGTCTGTTCTGAGGTGTCAGGTTGTTCAGAGTTAGGTCACCTAATAATCCCAAGCTGTCTCAGTCCAATTAGAATCACAAAGGAATGGAGCTTATGCAAGCAACATCTGAAGCAAAGCTGGGATCATCATTTGATGGGACATTGCAGGATGAACCGGTTGCAGAGTGTCATCCGGTTTTCTCCCACTGTCCAAAGACATGTAGGTGAGGTGAATTGGTGATGGTAAATTGGCTCTGGCATGTGTTTTGTGTTTGGGTGTGTGTGTTTGTGTAAGTGTTTGCCCTGCAATGGACTGGCATCTGGTTCAGGGTTGTTCCTGCCGTATGTCCTAGGCTATCTGAGATAGGTTTCAGAATCCAACATGACACTGGTCTGGATTAAGTGGGTTAGAAAATGACCAGTAACCTAAAATGAATATGCTTGAAATGCAGAAGGAAATCCAGAATTCTTGGAGTAAAACATGCAAACTTCTTAAAGTGACTAAGTATGTGATTAAAATCCAGGGAGCTCACTCCATAAGGCAGTAGTAAAGTTGCTCATTCAGTATATAAAAAGTCTTCCAAAAAAGCTTTAATTTTAGATGTTTAACTTCTGTTTTATCTGCAAAATTGCATTAATGTTAATTGAAGTATGAACAACTACATTAAATCAATGCAGCAAGAAAATAAGTAAGAAAAAAGTCCATGCAACACATACCATTTTAAGATAATGTAATAAAAAATCTAAAATAGAACAAAATAGTAAATAACCTTTTCAGTTTAATTTTTGTTGTATTGTTTGGATTTAGGCATAATTGTGATTTTTGAATTTATTGATATCAACCTAAATAAAGGGATTTAAATAGAACCCCAAACCCCACCTACCCATAAACACTTCTTGCTAACCAGTAAAAGTCGCTCCCACCCACAACAAGATTTGTGCCCTGTTCCAAAATCTCATTTTAGGATAAGGATTCTGAATTGCAGTGTGTTTCTTAGAAATTATAGAGATGAGTGTTTTTCTTCCTCTTTATCTTCCTCCTTCTCCTTATCTTTCTTTTTCTCTTGTATGCAACTAAAGGACAAAAGCAGCTGCTGAATTAAAAAAAAGAGAAAAAAGAAAAAAAATAACAAAAACAAAAAATCATTAATCTTTGCCAGGACAGTGTCATCCTAGCCAGAGAAACAAAATGGGTGTCCTAACAGCACAGAGGATGAGCCAGTATTGAAATCAGTGACCCGGTACCAATTACCTCTGAAAGGCCCACCAGTATTTAATAGACTTTTGCTGATCCAACACTTGTTTGCATTCCAGCACAAAAGGCTGATTGCTCCACCTGACAAGCCCCTGGTTATTGGGGGCTCCTCTCATGCTCTATGATAAATGACCCTGTTTTGAGAAGGAGGGACGCGTTCCCAGCTCAGCTTGGTGCTTCCTCTTTACTAGTGATCTGAGGAAAAAGTGCGTCCCAGCCAATGAGATGTATTTTCAACCTACGAGCTCCTGGCATCAATCACGCCTACGTTGTCCTGTACCCATTGGGCCTTCAAAGGAAATTTTAAAACACTTGCCTTTTTATTTTATAAAAAATATGTTTGAATAATAGTCCAAAAAATTAAAAAAAATAAAAAGAAAGGAAAAAAATGCAGTGATAGCAGCAAAAGTAAACAGTGTGATGCTAATGTTCAGCTCTAGAATAAATCCTGTTAGGATGTTAAACTCAAGCATTTTTGCCCTTAAAATAATGTTAGGTTAATTTAATTTGTAAGTTTCACGTCAAATCAGAATGGAGTCAATTGATATAACCTTAGACGATTAATAATGAACAAGCCCAGGATGTTATTTGAGCCAGCCATTTGCATGACAGTGGACCTAAATTCATCATTGTGCCAACTTGTTATGTTCTACCCTCTCCAAGTTCTAGCCTGGGAGCATTGTGTCCCAGCTGTTCAATGCATGGTAAGCCTGCTTTGTGGTGCTTTCCCTGGGAGCATGTGTGTTTTCTGGCATTAGTGTTGACTATAATGCTTTTGTCTATTTTAATTACTGCATAGACGGACACCATGATTCTGGATATGAAATCTTCAGGGAATGGAAACTTGCCAGCATAAATGATGAATATAGTACGCAATGTTAAATGTGTGGTTTATAGAAGAAATTGTTACATAATATTTAACACAAAATTGTAAAGACTTTTAAAAACAGTCACTTATAATAGAATAGCTTAAAGTTGTGTTTTTTACATCACACCAAACAAACAAAAAACAGCCAAATGAAGCATTACCTGACCTTTGTGGTTAGCTGCTTTTATCTAAAGCCTTCATTAGTTTACGAAATGCACTCCATGTTCGTGTCATAGCCACATGCAATGCTTCTTTGCTCATTAATAATTAATTATGTAATTATATAATACTGTTTTGTGGTTTTAGACATAATTATTAATTGTCACGGCTGGAAGCATGATTTATGTATTGAATTTACCTATTAAATGTTAGTTTAGAAATAAGAAGAAAGGAATGCTTTATCAGTGTGAAAGCATAAAAGCATACATTTAAAAGTTTATATACAACACTGGTCCAAGGAAAAGGCACCCAGGCTTTGTTCTATTCTGCTTTGACCTGATTAATCAAATTACTTATTATGTATTTTATCAAGTTTGTTTTTTTAACAGTAAAAATTTCCATGTTTCTCCTTATGGAAATTTGTTATCTTAGTTATTATCCATCCATCCACTCTGTAAGTCCAAAATCTGGCACGTTCTTTAATTACTTTAATGATGTAGTATGTAGTAAAACACTAAGGTCTGTGTGTATCCTGTTCCTGTGAGCATTCTGATTGGTCAGTTTGGCTTTGGTCATGCAATCGAAAGAGGAAGTGCGAATGTGAGACACATGAGGAGGAGTTAAGGCATAGAAGACATTCTGAGAGTCACCTTCAAAGACGGGACGCATAAAAGTGGACCGGAGGTGAGTAAAGCACCTCGAAATGACAGAGTCTGAGTGAAGCAGGCTTTATGAGAACATGATCGATAGAGGAAGCCCCAGTCAAGAGACATTCAGACACACAAGGATACCAAGGAAAGGTGTTGAAGGAACCTGTAGGGCAAGAGATAGCAAATATTTTTTAAATGTATTTTATTCCCTGTAATGTGACTACTTTATTATTTTAGCTATGTTTCTGTTTATTACAACAATGTACTGAAGAAAACTATATTATTAATTCAACACAGTATTTTATTGTTATTTTTTCATTAATTTCCTCATTAATTTATGGGACCAATGAATACAGTCACAGCATCCAGTGCAAGGCATGAACCAACCGTGGAGTTGAGCGCCAGACCATCACCAGACACACTCAGGCCTACAGAAACCAGTCTGGTTAGGAGTCCCTACTCATCCTGATGTGGATATATAGAAAATACTCAGATAACATCAAAACAAACATGGAAGAAATGTACAAACTCTACACGACAATAACAGTGATTCACAACAGATTTAGTTTTTTTGTTATTATGCATTTTTTATTTGTGATAATTCTGTAAAATGTATGGTTCAACATTGAGATCTTATTTATAATTAATATTTTAGCCAGATAATGCAGAGTAATAGCTAAGATATTGTACCTTAAACTACATTTCCTGAATAATTCCCACCCTGATGCAATCCTGAGCAAGTCAATTAAGCTTTACAAAAAATATTCTAAGTATGTGATGTGTCACTCAAATATGCAGTGATAATGATAGCCCTTTTAATTTGAAACACTTAATGTGTAGGCCCAGTGACTAGGTGACCAGCATGGTTTCCTAACTGGTCAGTGTCTTGCATTCAAATTTTGCATCTGTGAGGTGTTTGCATATTTAGTCCATGTATGCATAGGTTTTGCTCCAGTTTTCCTTCCACGTTCCAAAGATTCTGAATCAGCTCTCTGTGAGTATAGGCTTGTGTGTGTGTATGTTTGTAACTGTGGAATTATTGTACCTATAAAAAGTATCCACTCTCTTGGAAGTTTTCACATTTTATGGTTGTACAACTTTGAATCACAGTGGATTTCATTTGATTTTTTTAATATTGATCAATGGAAAAAGACTCAATAAAGGTAAAAACAGATCTCTCCAAAGTGATCTTAATTAATTATAAATATAAAACAAAAAAAAATTCAGACGTGAGCGCCAGTAGGCTTTGCGCCCTTGGAATTGAGTTACCTGAACTATTCTATAATATTTCAGTAATTATTTACCGCTCTAATGCTGATCTTTCTGATCATAAAATAGGTCATTACAATAGTACTTGATGAGAAGAATTCATAATTAATTACAGAATTACAGTATTTGCTATAATTCTCAAGATATTATCAAAAATTAATTTGAAGGTTCCTCTGGATTGTCTCTTTCTCTTGCACGATTTGACTCAAAAACTAATCAGCACATTGTCATTTCATAACAGGCTTAAGTTTCATTTTTGGTATTTTTCCATCCAACCGTTTTAACTCTAGACTGTCCTCAACAAACTGTGACACACTGACACACACAGACAGACACACATCCATCATCGAGACTCAATGTTTTCGGTGTCAGGCAACCCTAAAACGTCAATATCCATCAAAAACCAAAGGTCAAAATTTTTTGATGAATTGAAAGCTTTCGGTCTTCACCCATAGACGATAGGTTATGGTGGGGGAAGGCATAAAGCAAAAATTGATTATAAAAGTATTCAAATTAGCACTTAGCAGGTGCACCTTTGGCAGCCATGACAGCCTTGATTCTTTGTGCACAGATCTCTTTGTACATCTGGACACTGATATTTTCCCCCTTCTTCTATGCAAAACTGCTCAAGCTGTGTCAAGCTGCATGGAAACTGTGAGTGAACAGCCTTTTTCAAGTCCAGCCGCAAATTCTCAATTTGATTGGGAACTGGACTCTGACTTGGCCACTCCAGGACATTCACATTTTGTCTTTAAGGTCATTTGGTGCTTCTTTGGCTTTTTGCTTGCGGTCGTTGTCTTTGCTGGTTAACAAATCTCAAAGGTACAGGTTTCTTGTAGCTTGCATCAGGTTTTTCCCTAGCATTTTCCTGGGTTTTGCTGCAATCATTTTACCCTCATTAGCCTTCCAGGGCTTGCTGCAGAGAACGATTCCTTCAACATGGAGCTGTCACTGCCATGCTTTATTGTGGGGATTGTGAGTTTTTGATAATGTTCTTACTCCAGACATGGTGCTTAGTCTGATGTCCAAAAAGTCCGATTTTGGTCTCATAAGACCATAGAACCTTTTTCCACATGAGATGTCATGTGCATTTTTTAACAGTGGTTTTCTCATTGCCACTTTCTTATAAAGCTGCAACTGCCGAAGCAACCAGACCAGTTAATGTATGCGTAGTGTCTCCAATCTCATCCTTTATAGTTTGTCGTCTTCTTACAAGATCAATCAGTAGTTGTGGATGGCCTGCTTTAGGCAGACTTACTGCTGTGCTATACTCTTTGCATATCTGAATGACTGATTTAACTGGACACGAAAGGATGTTTAGTGACATGGATGTTTTCTTGTAGCCATCCCCTGACTCCTGCCTTCCAATCAATGGTTCACATAGTTACTTGCAGTATTATTTGCAATGTTATTTTGTCTTTATTGTGTAGACTCACCACAAATTGGACCTTCCAGATAAGGTGCATTTATATTACAATCAATGGAAACCCAAGACTGGTAATCTCCATTGAACTAATTCTGTAATTTCTAAAGCCAATTGGCTGCATTGCTGATGATTTAGGTGTATCATATTACAAGGGATGAATACTTTTGATCCATTATTTTGTGTTTTATATTTGAAGTTAATTAAGGTAGCCTTGCAGGGTTTTGTTTTCACTTTGACATTAAAGAGGTTTTTTTTTTTCTGTTTATAAATTTCAAAATTACATATTAAATCCCATCCATCCACCCATTATCCCACCTGCTATATCCTAACTACAGGGTCACGGGGGTCTACTGGAGCCAATCCCAGCCAACACAGGGCGCAAGGCAGGAAACAAACCCTGGGTATGGCGCCAGCCCACCACAGGGCGCACACACACCCACACACTAGGGACAATTGCCAGTCGCCAATGCACCTAACCTGCATGTCTTTGGACTGTGGGAGGAAACCCACGCAGACATGGGGAGAACATGCAAACTCCACGCAGGGAGGACCCAGAAAGCAAGACAGCAACACTACCACTGCGCCACCATGCTTGCCCCATATTAAATCCCCTGCGATACAATGTTCTATAACCATACAATGTGAAAACTTCCAAGGGGTGAATACTTTTTAAAGGCACTGTATCCAGGGTTGATTAATGCATTTTTACTCAGATATTCCCTCATGGATGCAGTGGAGTTGACAATGTCATGTTATGTTATTCAGTGCAGAATTGTTAATATATTTTCAGCCAGCAGATTAAATATTAGTTTATTATTTGTATTGACCAAGTTCTTTTTAGTATAGATGATTTTAGCAAAATATATATAAATATCACTCAAAGTGGTTTGTGCAAGAAGGAATTATTGTTCCTTCATAGTAAATAGTTTTCACTAAATATATTTTTTCAAAGCATGTGCCACCAATACGGAACAAAATAATTGGCTCCAGATTTCAGCCATTTAATTTGGCCTGTATTATTTTATCCCCCTTTGTCCTTCCTTTTTGGGGTTTGTCATTATCACTGTAACAAGATACCAAGTAGCCAAGCCTGTTCTCTCCTCTGCTTAATCATCTTAAAGATTCTTATAGCCCTTCTCCTCCCTTTTTTCCCTCCTATTCAGGTTATTTTGATATTTCTTGTTGACTATCTATTCCTGCCCTATCTTTCCCTCAAAGACATGTTCTATTGTTTCAATGTCAATATCTGTTATGCAGCTACCCTTCTTGCCAACTGTTTCTTCAGCTGATCTCAGAAAGGTGTTAGCCAATATTAAAAAAATTTAAAAAACCTGTAATTTGGTCTCCTTAGCACCGTACTTTTTGTTATTCACATAACCCTTGTATTCTGGGAGTTTACGTGACCCTTACCTATTGGTTAAAGGCTTGCTGGTTATGACCACATCTCCAAGTTGGTACTTAGAGAGTTGGAACTCTGTGAATCATCACTTTAATACATTATATGTGAATATAATATAATGTGTTATTGTGAATTTCCCATTGGGATTAACAAAGGATGATTCACCAGTCCCTGAACCACCCTTGAAACCAAATAGGGCTGAGTTGAAGGACTCTATCTATCTATCTATCTATCTATCTATCTATCTATCTATCTATCTATCTATCTATCTATCTATCTATCTATCTATCTATCTATCTATCTATCTATCTATCTATCTATCTATCTATCTATCTATCTATCTATCTATCTATATTAACCTTACTAAACATCAGTACTGAATGTAAACCTTGTCAACTTTTATAAGTTAGAGGACTCTAAAACCACAACACTTCTGATTCAATCCTCAACTCTAATTCACTGTGTGGTCTTTGTCAAATAACTTAACCTGTTTGTGCTTAAACAATTGTACTAAGAATCTGTTTGAGCACTGTACATATAGCACTGAACAACAGTCATAAGCCATCTATGAAAATTATTTTTAAATCTAGTCTTATGTTTGACATGCTCTCCCACCATTCAGTTCAGTCCTAGTGGAGTGAATGTACCTGGCTGCAATTCTGGAAAGGGTCTGTGTAAAAATCAGAAGTTAGCCACAGAAAGATATGGGCTTCCAGTCGGGGGATCTTCTTTTACTGCATGGAAGTGCAAAGAATATATCTTTTTTTAAGAAATTAATCTAAAATATCCCCTCTTGTTATGAAGAAGACAATTACTCTGATGTGTTACATATTTGAGCCCTATGGGTTGAATAACGACTTATTCGCATCTCGTCATTGCTTTTATTCCAGGTGGTCTGTAGAGGCAGAACTGAAAGCAGAGTGGGAATTATGGCAACCTTTTTCCTGTTAGTGTTCCTCTATTCTAGACAAGGAAATGGGGACTGTGAGAGAAAAAAAGCTCAACCTCCTTAGTACACCTCCATGTTACCTTAGAAACACTCTCCAGTCCCGCTTGTGTGACAGACCATTTCCAAAGGATATTCTTAAACTTATATGGATGCAGTTTCATGGACCAATGAGTAAGTGAGGATTTCAGCTCCTTGTGAGCTTCCATCCATTGGAGTGAGACACAGTTAGTCATTAAAGTGAACTCCCAATACGACAAATAATATTTCAAGTTGTAGATGGACAGTTGTATAGCCAGGGGTTCTCTCTACATGGTTGCATATGTTTTCTTAAAATCCAGCATTTTCCAGCTGAGGTAAAATACAGAGTGATCTGCTGAGTCAAAGAAATGCCTTGACTAGGCACCAAGGTTGGTATGTCAGTCAGCAGGATAAAAATAGGAAAAATTAGGAGAGATTGAGACAAGCTGACTATTTAGAGCTTTGTTTAGGTCACAAAATACCAGTCTCTATAGCAGAGTTAACTTGATGTATGCAGCATAATTGGCAAAATGAATCCAAAGCAGTCTGTCCACCAGATTTTGAATGGTGGCTGAGGCTCCGTGTAGCCCAAGGAGGACATGATACTGCCAATGCCTACTAAATATTTTTTTTTCCTTTGTAGCTGGTGTGAAAGGTATTGGCCAGTAAACTTTTGTCATATCACATATTATTCTTAAGAAGGGTAGATATGGCTTTTTTTACTCAGGAAGCATAATATTTTTAAAGTGGACAAAGCCATAATAACACATTTTTTATAAGTTCTTTATTGATTCTGTTGATTTTATATGTTGACTTGGCAACATCTGCATTAAGACTATAAACCATTAACAACATTATAAAAAGTAGCAGAAAAATGATCAGTTTGCAGCAGACCTCTGTCACTAAGCTGTATTACAAGCAGGTTAGAAAGAAGGTCTACTCAAGTCTGTCAGACATTAGCTATCCACTTTTCTCTAAATTTCAGCTGTTACCATCAGGTTGCAGATTTAGATTTCAGAGGGAAAACTGCAACAGATTTAACAACTCTTTTATTCCCTGATCTATGAGCATTTTGAGTTCTGTTACTTGTTAGTTTGCTGTTAAATGCTAAATTCTGAATTATTATTTTGTTTACTGTTGAAGGTAATTATTCATCTTTGTACTAATCTTGATTATGTGTACTCATGATAGTGCTAGTTGTCAGCTGTTGTGGTTTGGCTTATTTTCTTGTGTCTGTGTAACAATGTCTTATGTTTTTGTATTTTCCTTCTGCAAACAGACTTCCCTCTTGGATAATAAAGTCTACCTAAACTAAAAACTAGCAGTTGTTGCTAAAAAGCAAGCATTCTCAAGTTTCTCAATGAGATCTTCACCCCTTGGCATTGGGAAGGCATTGAATTGGGAGACTTGGTTGAGTTATGTAAAATTGTAACAAAATCCATAATATATCTTGTTTGGGCACAAGAACCATGGATTTGTATTTATAGCTTGACTTCTCCTTGCTTTGTCCTATGGTTGGTGACAATATCATTGAGATTAGGTAAGACATCACTGATTTACCATCCACAATGTTGGCCTGCTGTTTAATAGTGCCAAGCAATTGGCATTCTCCATAGGTGTTCTCCAAGGTTTAGACTATCAGCATCTGTAAATAAACTTACAAGCTCTCCAGGGATTTTGTAGAGTCGCATGATACATCCTCTTAGCCAGGGATGAGTTGAGCTGTTGTACCACATAATCCTCTAGACCCTTTTATTCTTTAACTGTTTGTAATTCCTTCTAATGTGCCAGCAACTCAAAGTTGGAACTGGGAATGAATACTATGACTCAATCCCCAAGTTGGAATTTATGCAACATAGTTCTTCCACTGAATAATTGGGTTTAAATTCTCTGGGCTTCTTCCAAGTGCTTTCATATCAGGAAAGATAACTTTTCAAAATGGTCACCTCTGCTATTTCCTGAAAATCTGTTTTAGAAATGGGGTAACAGATAGTGTAATCATCCAGTGCTAAAAAAGAGTTGGTGTAGGACTGTGTCAGTGTGCATCTGCCAAGGAAAAAAAAAGTTAATTTCCACACTTAAAAGGAAAGAAGGTTAAAGACATACGTTTTGGCTGCTTAGCCTTAATGAAAGCCCGATGAAAGCTAAACAGCCGAAACATTGTATTTTACCTTCTGTCTTTTTTTAGTTTGGAAACAACCTTTAATATTTTCCAATATTTAAATATACTTGTGTCCTCAAGTAGGTGGTTCAAGAGGTCCCACAATATCCCTGTCCAGCTGCTCAAAGGGGAAATCAACTACTTGGAGAGGCACTACGATGGCTTTTTGGCAGTGGGGTATTTGACAAGGTAGACATACAACAGCATCTTACTGCTTCATCAATTCCAGGCCAATAAAACCACAACATAAGGTTGTTTTAAGTACCCACCCAATATACTGTATGGGCAAGTGCCAGCTTGCAGATTTTGAGATGGTACATACAGGGAATCAGCCAAACCTGATGCTTGATGCTCTGGTACTCCATTACTAGGTAGAATAAATCATTTTCGATCATCAAGTGAGCATTTTGTGGAATTCGATCTGACGGTCAGGCTATGGGTGTTATGTTTGCTCCTTCGTTTTTTTCCCTTTTTTTGTTAATGTTATATTGTATGATACATCACATATCTAACCTGTTATTGTACTGATCTTGCAAAAAAAAACTCCACAGAAACCCCATCTTGTCACACCAAGAACTTAGAGAAATGAGTGAAGAAGAGTGTATATATTGCATTCTATCATTTATTGGACTAAGTCTTATTATTATTTGAATAAAAAGATAAAAGAATAGCTACCTGCAGTATGTGTACCACAATAGTTTCATATTGAAATTCACCAAGTCATCCAGCCCCTGAACCATTTTTTTCTAAACCAAGCCACCTGGACATACTGTACCTGAAAAGCTAAAACCTCAGCAACAGATCAACAACGTGACCATGTTCTTGTTGTACCTGAAACTTTTGATCTGATTATATGCTGCCTAACTTTGTCTTGATGGCTATTTGTTTCAACAAGTTAAATCAGCTTTCAGAGCTAAGCCAAGTGACATTTGTCTCAAATGTTTGAGTGGTTAGTCCTTTATGCCTGTTTTTAGGTGTGTTTATATTTTTCCGTAATTCTCACCCTTGGTGCACTTAATGTTTGTAATACTTTTCTTTTAGATGTGTCTGCTTCGTTTTTACTTCTTCCCTGATCTGATCTTAACTTAAAATTTATTTCAGAGTGTGTTAAATGTCCTTTGTAAAAAATTTTGTACATTTTTTTCTCTCTTCGTTTTTTTTGGACATATGCAGTCTACGCAGTTCCCTACTTATGTTACAAGACACACACTATTGCATTATATAATTCGTTTCTTAAGCAATGTATCTGCTAATGTTGCTCTTGCTAGTTTTTTTTTATTTCATCTCTTTGCAGATTGATGAAAATGCTGAACCAATTTCCCTCCAGTCTCTTATTCACAATGTTCCTCATGACTATGGCTGGGTCTACTGCTTTTCAGTATTTACTATATTTTTTGGAACACTATACACATTTTCTCTTTGCCATCTTTTCCACCAAACTGACCTTTCATACATTAATAACATCAAGCATTATATGAATACATTCAGTGACAAAATAAATTAAAATGTCCTTTAACTAAATACCAACAAAATGAAATAGCTTCTTGTGGGATCCATGGATCCCAATATGTAATGTAAATCAAGCAGATGGGCAATATTTGGGAACACCTGACATTTGATCATTATATTGGAGCTTGTGTACCATGAAAAGAAGCTATGTTTAAGTGGTTCTTGAACTCTGTGATGTGAGATTCTCAACCTTGGAGTGATGAACCCCTTCTGGTTAAATGGTAGTTCTCTGCTAAAGATCAGAAGTCTTAGATTCATAATATATACCATGGAGGAAGGTAATTAGAGAACACTTAATGAAAAATGGAAGTAGTTTGACTCTTCATACTTGTACTTTACTAGTTTATGATGGGGAAAGATCACACACGGGTACTTGATTCCTGTCATGGCCTCTGTTTTTATGGAACATGTATATTTTCTCTGTGTTCCTTACTATTGCATCCCAAAAATGTATGTTTAATTGTTTAAATTTAAATATATGTTTAATCCAGTTTAATGGTGACTCCATGGTTGTTCATTGCTTGTATGAATGTAGGTTTGTACATAAATGTGTACAGTATATAGCATGCATGAGTGCCCCATCCAGACTTGGTTCCTTCTTTCTTGAACTGAAATGGAATAAAGTACATTCAGAAAGTGGGCAGATGCTTGGATAGTTTATGGTGGGCAATCATAGAAAAAGTCCAGCATAGCAATCATGGCTTGGATTTAAATGGGAAGGTCTGCTGCTTTGTTATTTTAAACCATTTTTGTATTAGTGTTTACTAACTTTGTGTTGTTTCCTTTAACTTTAAACACACCAGCATTACGAAGAAATAAAAGAAGTAATTTTAGTGGTTACTGGTTAATTATTCAAGATCCTATGCAGTGCCTGCAGGGTGGATACCTTGACACATTTTAGCTACAGTGAAGACTTGATATTGCCACATTCACAATATTGCTAGAATCTGTCATTTCTCGTGTCTCACATCACTGCTCCTCGGGATTGCTGCAATTCTCTCTTTAACAGTTTACCATCACATAGCATCAACAGTCTATAACAGGTTCAAAATGCAGCCATTAGAGAGTTGAGCCAGACAACATGCAATGATCGTGGTACGCTCAACTACACTGACTTTCTGTCAGGTACAGAACCATTTAGAAAATGCTACTATCAACAGACACAGCCGTTAGTGGCAAAATCCTTGAGGACTATACCTTCCCATGTTGTTTAAGCTGGATAAACCTGAGAAATATCAAATATCAATGTATTTTTGTCTTACTACACAAATTCTGAGAAACATTTATATAGTCCTTTCCAGTTTCTGTTATATTCCAAAAGGCCATAGGTTTTTATTTATTATTTTTCTGTGTTCCATCTCATTGCTGTTTCTGTCAATCCAGACAAGACTATTACTCAATTTTACAGAAATTAATGCTGCCACCTCCATACTTCACTATGGGGAGATTGTTACCTTTGTGGTGTTGAAGTATTCAATTTGTGCGACACATGCACTCAACTCAAGATTTTACCAACTTAGTTTCTTCACACCACAATAATTTCTGTCACATATTTGCCCTATCTTCTAGGTTATATAATTACACTTATTTTTATTTAAATGTTGTAAATTATTTTCATCATGATTTATTTTTATGAAAGGTAAACATCCATTTGAAGGTTTCTGCTGTATTTTAGAGTATGCAAACATCCTATTAGCAATTTTCTTCACCAAAGATAGTGTCAACGCTGCAACAATTTTTTTGGTTTGCAAAAGGTAAATAATTAAGCAATTTAATTATAAAATGAAAATGCTTGTAGACTATAGGTTTTAAACCCCGGCCCATGGAATTTACATGTATTCACCATGTCTGGGAGTTCTAGTATCTTCCCATGTGTTAGATCACTTGGCCCAGTTGTGACTGATGTGTATAAGTGTTCCCTCTGGAAGTTGTGACCAGAGTACAAATGATCAGTCAAAACAAACCTTTGGAGTTCTTACAAAAATGTAATATTTTGCAATATGCTCAAAAATATGTGGATGAATCTTAACTATTATCTATGCAGTTCAAATATATATTTTTAAGATTATATTTGAAATATAATAATCAAGCATACCTTTCCCTTAACATATTATAACAAACATATTTGTAAATCTATTGTGTTTCAAACATGCAATATACTGTATATTTAGTTCTATGCTTTGGAAAGATAATTTAAGGTATGTTTTTGCCTTGAAACAAATGAATCCAGTTTATTGGTGTCAGCACATGTAGGATCTGACGTATTCCATACTAAAACATATACTGTGAGCTTGACATTCTGTGATATTTCAATAAAAACTGTTACAAAGGTTACAGTGCTACCAATTTGTTAAATGTGCATGTCTTTAATGTTAGTTCCTAGAGATGAATAAATCTGTCAGGCAGATCTGGAATGTTAGAGCATTTGTTCTTAAGCACATTTTTTAATAGTAGAAGGCTGACATACAACAAAGATACTGTAGATATATGTTAAAATATATTAAAATGTGTACAATATATAGTAGATAGTATATTACAGTAAATAGTATATTCTAACTAGAGTTTACACTATATTTAAAAATATGTTTGTAATATACATTGTTTACAATATATAAAATGGCAATAATTTACATATTTACAATACATTTCAGTCTAGCACAAAATATTGTAGTACAGTGCATCCGGAAAGTATTCACAGCGCATCACTTTTTCCACATTTTGTTATGTTACAGCCTTATTCCAAAATGGATTAAATTCATTTTTTCCACAGAATTCTACACACAACACCCCATAATGACAACGTAAAAAAAAGTTTACTTGAGGTTTTTGCAAATTTATTAAAAATAAAAAAATTGAGAAAGCACATGTACATAAGTATTCACAGCCTTTGCCATGAAGCTCAAAATTGAGCTCAGGTGCATCCTGTTTCCCCTGATCATCCTTGAGATGTTTCTACAGTTTAATTGGAGTCCACCTGTGGTAAATTCAGTTGATTGGACAGGATTTGGAAAGGCACACACCTGTCTATATAAGGTCCCACAGTTGACAGTTCATGTCAGAGCACAAACCAAGCATGAAGTCAAAGGAATTGTCTGTAGATCTCTGAGACAGGATTGTCTCGATGCACAAATCTGGGGAAGGTTACAGAAAAATTTCTGCTGCTTTGAAAGTCCCAATGAGCACAGTGGCCTCCATCATCCATAAGTGGAAGAAGTTCGAAACCATCAGGACTCTTCCTAGAGCTGGCCGGCCATCTAAACTGAGTGATCGGGGGAGAAGGGCCTTAGTCAGAGAGGTGACCAAGAACTCGATGGTCACTCTGTCAGAGCTCCAGAGGTCCTCTGTGGAGAGAGGAGAACCTTCTAGAAGGACAACCATCTCTGCAGCAATCCACCAATCAGGCCTGTATGGTAGAGTGGCCAGAAGGAAGCCACTCCTTAGTAAAAGGCACATCGCAGCCCGCCTGGAGTTTGCCAAAAGGCACCTGAAGGACTCTCAGACCATGAGAAAGAAAATTTTCTGGTCTGATGAGACAAAGATTAAACTCTTTGGTGTGAATGCCAGGAATTACGTTTGGAGGAAACCAGGCACCGCTCCTCACCAGGTCAATACCATCCCTACAGTGAAGCATGGTGGTGGCAGCATCATGCTGTGGGGATGTTTGTCAGCGGCAGTGACTGGGAAACTAGTCAGGATAAAGGGAAAGATGACTGCAGCAATGTACAGAGACATCCTGGATGAAAACCTGCTCCAGAGTGCTCTTGACCTCAGACTGGGGCGACAGTTCATCTTTCAGCAGGACAACGACCCTAAGCACACAGCCAAGATATCAAAGGAGTGGCTTCAAGACAACTCTGTGAAAGTCCTTGAGTGGCCCAGCCAGAGCCCAGACTTGAATCCAATTGAATATCTCTGGAGAGATCTTAAAATGGCTGTGCACTGACGCTTCCCATCCAACCTGATGGAGCTTGAGAGGTGCTGCAAAGAGGAATGGGCGAAACTGGCCAAGGATAGGTGTGCATTATATTCAAAAAGACTTAAGGCTGTAATTGCTGCCAAAGGTACATCGACAAAGTATTGAGCAAAGGCTGTGAATACTTATGTACATGTGATTTCTCAGTTTTTTTATTTTTAATAAATTTGCAAAAGCCTCAAGTGAACTTTTTCATGTTGTCATTATGGGGTGTTGTGTGTAGAATTCTGTGGAAAAAAATGAATTTAATCCATTTTGGAATAAGGCTGTAACATAACAAAATGTGGAAAAAGTGATGCGCTGTGAATACTTTCCAGATGCACTGTATATTTATCCTTGAGGTATATTTTAACCTATTTTATTTATATCATTTATATTATATTATATTATATTATATTATATTATATTATATTATATTATATTATATTATATTATATTATATTATATTAAAAGATATATTTTAAACTTATCTAATTTTTAAGGGAGAAGAAAGGGGCAATTCAAAGCAGTATTCAGGTAACAAGGCAAGTCAAAAACTAAAAGCAAATACCAAAAAGAAAAAAAAATCAACACCCAAAACAGAAGTGAAGAATTAATTTAGCAAGGTTCAAATAAGTTTAATTACTTCCCTTAGCAAGACACACGAATCACAAGTTTTTGTTTTGAGAATGCAAAGCTTTGATGTTGGGAAGAGTACAACACCATCTTTGAAAATGTTTATATGATGACGTCACACATAGCAATGGCGGCAAAGCACATGAGTGGAAGTAAATGGCATTGCTATAAAGAACATGCCTGCAGCAGTCCGTGGCAGTTGTGCCATTCTAAATAATAAACAATTAAGAGGATTGTGTCTAGCCTAGGGCTTGCAGGTATGGCACTCTGCTACACAGTCATGGGGAATTCAGCGGAGCAGAGAATCGATTATCCATTGCACACCTGTGCTGTTAACAAAGTTGTACCCCCATTGACACTCTCCGTCTCATTAGGAGGAGCACATGAACTCACAGGTACAAAAGGGAGCCTGACTAGAGAGTTGGGAGAGAGAGAGTGAAACCAAAAAAATGACGATGATGAAGGTTAAAGAACAATGCAAGAAGAGTCAGGATTTTGAAGAGCCTGTGAAGAGCCTGTGCAGTATGGTATTGTATGGACCTGGAGGCAGGCCTGTGCTCGAGAGGGGAGGCAAAGGGAGATGTGAGTGGGGGTTCAGTGAAGCCAAGGAACTGGCAGTGTTGGCTCAAACCCAGATTTAAAAGGTTAACTGCACCTGTAGGTGGGTGCCTCCTCTCATTGTAAGGTCCTGATGGTATACTGTAAGAAGAGGAGATGCCAGATTTTAGAGAGATGATTTGAGGGTTGTAGACTATTTTAATGGAAGGAACGTCCTGAGATTTAAAACACTTTTCTTGAATATACTGTATATTGATAATTTATTTGAGATTTTAACCTTCATTTTCATCAAGTTTCGTCTGGGATTATTCATTTATGTATTTATGAAGAGCACTGCACCATTTGCACTTATGGTATTTTTGTATAATAAAAGAGGTAAGCACTTTACACATACCTTTTGATTGCGTGTCTCAATTGTGACTATCAATGGTACTGGGTTCAAGCTGCCAAAGGACATGGAGCCAACTCGAACCATCACACAGTCATGAAAATCAAGTCCAAACTGGAAGTGCCTATAACTAAGGTGACTACAATTTTTTGGGCAAATCTGGGGACATGGGGGGGGGGGGGGGCTATTTTTGGGCCAATCCGGGGACATGGGGGGGGGCTAGTGGAGCATAGACTACATACATCTTCAGAAGAATTCATGCCTGGTTGTGAAAATGCAGTTTCATTACGACATGCTAGCATACATGAACAACCGGGTACAAAATGGGGACATGTTTCTGAGTGGGGATGGATGGTCACCTTACTATAACAAAAATGAACCACAAAACAGTAATGTGATGATGTCATAAAAAGAATGGTAAATAATGAAATAGTATGAAAAAAACATTAATAAAGAAATATGTCAAATAGAATTAAACCTAGATGTTCCCAAACACATACATGACACTGGAGAGGTACAGGTTCCATGATCCATGACACGAAATTTGATTAAGCAAGTTTGAAAAAATATTACAATAATTACAGAGTTGTTGGCCTCTAAACCACAAGGCTGTTGGTTCAGTCGTTACTACTGACTCATTACATGACCCTGAGCAAATCATTTACCACTCAGTTCTTTCAGCTATCAGAATAAGCAAACAGTCACACTTCACACGTGTGATTTGTAAGTCCCATCAGTCAGATAATTGAATAATATTAAATCACTGTTTAATTATAATGGTGAAACATTTATTGTTTTATGTTGGGAATATGAAATGCAAACAAGTTCCTGGCTGTTTTTTCACTTAATGCCATTTGATAATTTTTTTGTTACAAATATGGTCTGCACTTTATACATGAAAACAATAATTAAAGCAATTGAGCCTTTCACTTTACAGGTGGAACATTGCTTTTCTGAGAAAAAAAAATATAAATACCTACCCAGTTCAAAAATAGCTGCTGACTAAATATCATACGTGAAAAAAGTATGGAAAAGACATCTACAGTATACTTATAGTCTTCAATGATGTCAACTTAATATTGAGTTATACTGATATAATTCTTAGGATGTTTCCACATGTTTGAGGAAATTGAAGAAGTAAGGAGTATATCAGGTATTATTTAAATCAGTTAATGTTTTCAAGACATTCTTACTTTTCGTGGCACTGGAGATTGGCGACATATTAGATCTCTCTGTGGTTTACATATTACAACACTACTACTGCTACTACAATTACTACTACCTTTCATTTGTTATTAATTCCCTAGAATACAGAAATGAACAGAAAGTTAAAATGAGGCTCATTATTATTATAAATAACTGGAAATCGGGGAATCCAATATTCAAGGTTTCCAGAAGAGGTTATTTTCATGTTCACATGGGTTTTCCGAAGGATAGTCAACATTCTAAAACAGTATCAAGGCATGTAAAATATCTTGAATTACCAGTATACATGTAAATAATAAATAAAAAATCAACATAAAATGTCTTAATAGGGTGTTGGGGTTTGTAGGTATGGTATTATGGTATATTGAATAGATACAGCTTTCTTCCATTGTTTTGTGTTTTGATGATGGTCGTGGTGAAGAATGCTTTTTTGCCACCATTCTATATTTCTCCCAAAATGACTGAATTTGATTAAAATCCAGCATTAAGAATGATCATGGTATAAGATTTACAATGTTTTGCTCCTTGCATTACTCACTAAACACTCACACATGGTTGTTGAGGAAATGGTCAAACCTGGCAGATACCACTTTAATCAAGACAGAAATGCTTTACTGGAAAGTAAAAGCATCACTCAGAGGTGCTCTGTAGTCATTGGTATTTTGCTCCTTAAAGAAATGAATGCACAACACACCAGGACAGATCTACAAGAATCATTGACCTTGAGAAATGCATTCTTTAGTGTACATTACACCTATGCTCTTCCTTTTCTTAAGACTAAGACGAAGGATGACTCAACTACATTTCTTTTAATCTGTTTGTTAATTTGCTGCTGCCAGTCTTTACCTTTTCAAGTACAGTGAAGATCTTCATGCAACTGAAATTTTGCTAAATGGGGCGTACTGTGGTTACATACAAGAAAATGAAAACCTTCTTTAGGCAAGTGGTGTACAGTAGAGTATGTATGCAAAGTACAAAGATGACAAGAAGTTACATATAGACAGACCGACCGACCGACCGACCGACCGACCGACCGACCGACCGACCGACCGACCGACCGACCGACAGACAGACAGACAGACAGACAGACAGACAGACAGACAGACAGACAGACAGACAGACAGACAGACAGATAGATAGATAGATAGATAGATAGATAGATAGATAGATAGATAGATAGATACTCGCGTTTAACTTCTCCCACAGATATCTCAGTGCTACATTTTACCGTATAATTTCCGCTATTTTATAATGTCGGTCATATAAGTCGAATGCAGGAAACTCACGCTATTGGTCCAAGAGATTATGATACACTTACACCCACCTGAGAGAGTAACCACAGAGCACACTGCCTTTTTTTCTATGTATTGTGGCTACGTGACCACACAGTAATACACAAACTATTCCGAAGCGATGTTTGCACTGTTTTGTTTTTTTTTATCTCACAGCCTCGTACAATTTTATCGTAGGAGCGTCCCTTATCTACGGTGGTGCATTCGATCAGAACAAAATATTAAGCTGGTTTTAAGTTTAAAGTCATTGAAGTGGTGAAAGAAATTCATAACTGCTCTGCTGCAACAAAATTCGATGTGTCTGAGAAACTGGTGTGAGATTGGAGGAAGCAAGAAGATGTAAAAAAAAAAAAAAATTAAGTGTGGTATTTTTGAATGGGTGTATAAGTCGGGGTCTGATTTTATTATCGAGTTTTCAGGTTTCAAGACCCGACTTATACACGAGTATATATGATAGATAGATAGATAGATAGATAGATAGATAGATAGATAGATAGATAGATAGATAGATAGATAGATAGATAGATAGATAGATAGATAGATAGATAGATAGATAGATAGATAGATAGATAGATAGATAGATAGATAGATAGATAGATAGATAGATAGATAGATAGATAGATAGATAGATAGAGTAGGTAGCACACAGGATGGACAGGCACCCCATCAGGGACTCAGGATGATTCCTTACCTAGTCGGGAGGCACCGAATGGACAGAAAGGTATCCCAGCCGAGACAGGGAAGGAGGTTGCACCTGGACATGACTTCCCTTATAGAGGGATGGACATCCCAACTGTAGAAGAAAATGGTTCCTTACCTGGATGGGAAGCCCTTAGACAAATGGACAGGGCACATGTGTAACACCTTCCCTGGCCAAGATAAAAGAAGACAAGGAAGGACTGACTCTGAGGGGTGTTTATTCCCCTGGGTGCTAGATGGCAGCAGCCCACCATATCACACCCATTTGGGAACCAGCAGGGAATGCCGGGAGTTGCACTCCGGCAGCACAACCCTGCTGGGGTCCATGGGTGCTGGAAGAAGGCACTGCAGGTAAATATACTCCCTATTAGTAGTAGTAATTCCAACAGGCAATAGCCCTGGCCTTTGTGCTTCAGTTTGGAGATATTGTGTAATAAACACACCCTTTATTTGAACCCAGAACTGTGTGGTGTATTTGTATTTGGCACCTTGTTTCCATTACAATAAAGGAGCCCCAGTGGAGTTTTTTGGCATACTTTCAAATATTATATCTTTAATCTGTCCTCACCATTTTATGTTTTCCTTTTTTGATATGGTCTTTTTTCTGTCTCTCTTTGCATGGCCACAATTACTTTACCTGTTGCTAGCTGTTCGGGGACCATAGAGATACCCAAAATTTGCACTTGGAAACAAACCAGAAGATGATTAACAAAACAAGGAATGTGGTTTGAGAAAGCAAGAGGTCAGTAACAGGAGGACAAAGATACTGTGTCAAAAAAGCCAAAGGCCTGTCACAAAATTGTAAATTGAGAAAATAAACCAAAATCAGAATTTATAACACTGGGCCTATTTCAAAATAAAGCTAGTTAACCAATGCTAAGTTTGAAATTTGCAGAAAGAATCCACTGAGGGATACTGGTCCTGCCAAATTTATACTGGAAATATCAGGGACATCACTGATAGTGGTTCATGAAACAACTTGAGAACAATCTCAAAATTAAAGTAAAAATAAGTGCAAAAAATGAAGAAAGACACAAAATGGGACAGGAACTTGTGGGATGGGGATTATAAACTCACTACACTGTCCACGGGATACAGAGGACATGTGACACATCACATCATCCACCTACTCTATCTAAGATGGCAGCACCCAGCAGCAAGCATCTGGGATATGCAGTACATTGTCAGTGACCAATGGCCTGATGTAAATATAAGTATTGTTATGCCCTGAAAAAGGACTAGTGTGATATTCCTGAAAATGGATTCTGCCTTGTAAATGTTTTTTCCTGCAGAAACCTACTTCAGAAAATGAATTGATGAATGCCTAAATCTGAATTACTAATCTTTAACAAATAGTTCAGCCAAATGTCATATTTTCCCAAATGTTTTCTTGCCTCTAAATATATTCAAGTTGGTGGAATCTACCATTTTAAATATAGTTATTTGTTTATTTTTTATTATAATATTATTATTTTGATGTTTTTCAATATAGGCCCTATGACTTATTTTGATTGATTTGTTTGTGTGCAAAATCTTGCTGTTAATTGGACATGGTACAAGTAATCCAATGTGGATGGAGAAAATTAAGCCAACTTTTAGTGGTCTTGACTAAATATAGATCCAATATGGAGGCTTCAACGAAATATTTGTGTTCACTCTTAAATTGCTATGATAACAATATTCACACTAACAACATATCAGTAGGAACAAAAAGATGAGAAACCAACTACTTGTCTGAATGTCACCTCTGTTTGTCTAGGAAAACGATAATGCCAGCAATGAACAGCATAGAGCTAAGTACCTCCAAGAAGACAGGGAGATAGATAACACCAAGTTGCAAACTGCAGCCTTGTCATTTGTTTCGGTCTATTAAAAACAGAAACCCACTGTGAAAATGCCATTCTGCAATGTGCTTATTAACAGGATGGATTTTTTTTCAAAGAATAAAGCAAACTGCAGAGATATGGTGCATGTTGAAGAAGCAGAATTTGTTTAATGTGACTTCTCAAATGCCTGTTGTTTTGTCTAAGCTCTTTCAAAACATGGCCCTATGGCATGTTCCTCCGGGAATGGTTCAAATTCCATCCACAAGACAGTGAATGGGTACAGTACATGTGGTTTTGTTGTGGAAAAACTTTCCTCATGGATTCCAGATGAAAATACAGAACAATTCTTTATTTGCACAGAGTTATGCACAAATTTCTCTGTCCATGGAATGAGCACTCAATAATACTTCCGGTTGAGTGAACACTGGCGTGACTGGTTGCCGCTGCTTGCCGGTAACTTTTCTACGATTAACTAAGGACTAAGCAACTATTTCATTTTGGACAGATTTATTCGTTGAGTTTTATTTTTCAGTCATTTAAAGCTACACTGATTTTTTGGCTGTGTATGGACTATTTTTCAGCCTATCCCCACTTGAAACTTACCTGGCTTTGTTCTCTGGACATCTGAGTTGTCTGCATCTTCGCTTAATATGTGGACTGGTAGGATATTTATTTGGTTTGTGTTTGTTTGGTCCCTTATGTCGCTCGCTATCCAACCTGCGACAGGCCTGCTTCAGTACTCAGCTGCCGAGCTCCACCTGTCCGAGCCTCCGCTGACTGGGCTGTATCTCCACCCAGACATTGTATTCCTCCCCCATTGGAGATTCATCCACCGTGGTTCCCACCTGAGTATCCAAGCTGACAGTTCAAAAATAATAAACTCCATCTGGTCCAGTTCTTGACATCCTCCATGTAACTTACGCAGAGTCGCAGACCACAGTGTGTTAGCCCAGGGGTGGGCAGATTCAGTCCTGGAGGGCCGCAGTGGCTGCAGGTTTTTGCTCCAACCCAATTGCTTAATAAGAAACCCTTATTGCTCAAGTAACACTTCAGCTTCACTTTAGTTGTCTCGCTCGTTAAGATTTTGAACCCTTATTGCTTATTTTAGTCTTAAACAGCTGTATTCTTGGTTTTTAATTGTTCCTAATGAGCAATAACAAGCAAATGACAAAAGAAACCAGCATTTCTCCATTTAGCTTGTTACCATTTACACCTGTGTGTATTTATCACGCACTATTTGGTTTAATTAAATACTTGGAAGGAAAGTGAAGAGAAAAAAGTGAAGCACTGAGAATTACTCATCTGTTTTAGACTTCAAATCATTTGGATGATATCCTTAGAAAGGAAAATAAATCTAGGATATGAGAATGACCTGACATGGCAGAGTTAAAGCACTAGCAAGCCATGCAATTAAATAATTGACAAGGATTGGTTTTTAATTAAGCAACTGGGTTGGAACAAAAACCTGCAACCACTGCGGCCCTCCAGGACTGAATTTGCCCACCCCTGTGTTAGCCAGCCTAGCCTGGTCGGCTAACACCATTGCTATGGCGATAACGCCATTGTCAACTTCGGTCTGTTGAACATCCGCTCACTTACGAGCAAGGGGCCTCTCATCTACGATCTCCTCACTGATCGTAAGTTTGACTTTTTTTGTCTAACCGAGACATGGCAACAACGTCATGACTTTTCCCAATTTAACGAATCCACTCCCCTGGGGTTTGTTTACATCTCTCAACCCCATGGCTCCGGCCAGGGAGGAGGTCTTGCATTAATGTATTGTGAGAAATGGAAAGTCCTGCTGTTGTCTGTTTGTGCCTTCAGTTCATTTGAATCTCTTGTGTGTCAATTAACTGGACCTATTCCTACTATTATTGCAACTGTTTACCGGCCCCCTAAATCAAATAATGACTTTCTGAATGACTTTGCTGTTTTTCTTACACATGTATCTACTGTTTCATCAAACATAATACTTCTGGGGGATTTCAATATACATATGGATAATATCAATGTCCCTATTACTAGAGACTTTACATCCTGCCTTGAGAGTTTTGGATTCCAGCAGCATACTGATGTTCCCACTCATTCCAAAGGACATGTCTTGGACTTGATTTGCTGTTCTGGAGTTACCCCGCTTGATCGTACTGCAGATGAACTCCCCATAACTAATCATTTTCTTATTTCATTTAATGTTAAACTTGCACTTTCCAATACTAAGCTTTCCCGTCTCATGTCTTTCTATAATATTAAGAATATTAACTTAGACTCTCTTTTCTTTAGTATTGATTCCCTTATGGACATTCATAATTTATCCACTCCTGAAGAACTGGTCTCACACTATAACACTGAACTTAATGGCATTCTTAACTCTCTCGCTTCATTAAAAACTAGATCTGTTTTTTTCTCATTTTTTCACAAAGAGATGTACAAAAACCATTTACTTTATTACAGGAACTGTATTTCCCAAACTAAATCTAACTATTATACTCACATTATTTCTTCCAATGAAGGCAACACCAAGTCATTGTTTTCATTGCTTAATAATATCACACAACCCCCGGATTCTTTAACTTCTCACCTTTACTCAACTGATTTTTGCAATTCTCTTATGTCCTTTTTTAATGAAAAAATCCAGAAGATTCACCAGTCTCTCGGTATGGATTCCTTGACTACTTCATTTGAATTTCACCCACCAACTCACTCATTTTCCTCTTTTCAGCTTCCTACTTTCTCAGAAATCTCAGATCATGTCCGTAAGTCTAAGCCATCCACCTGTCAACTGGACCCCCTCCCTACAGTTCTGGTCAAAGCCTACCTCCCCTCTCTGGTCCCTCTTATTTCTGCTATAATCCACTCTTCTCTCACTACTGGTACTGTTCCTTCATCTTTTAAAACTGCTGCAATAACCCCAATACTGAAAAAACCTGGTGCCAATCCGACTAATTTCAGTAATTTTCGTCCTATTTCTAATCTACCCTTCATTTCCAAAATTCTTGAAAAAATACTAGGCATTCAACTTCATTCTCATTTATCTCAAAATAATCTGTATGAACAGTTCCAGTCTGGTTTTCGTCCCCTCCACAGTACAGAAACAGCACTTATAAAAATTACTAACGACCTCCTTATGGCAGCTGATTCTGGTTTAATTACTATTCTCATCCTCCTTGATCTGAGTGCAGCCTTTGACATTATTTGTCACACTACTCTTCTCAGATCCTACCTCTCAGGCCGCACTCAGTTTGTTCAACTTAAAATTTTCACATCCCAACTGTTACTTCAGGTGTGCCCCAGGGCTCTGTCCTGGGGCCCCTCTTTTTCATTATTTACCTCCTTCCCCTTGGAAATATCTTTTTTATAAATATAACATTAGCTTCCACTGTTATGCTGATGACACCCAGCTCTATCTCACTAGCAAACCCACTGTTTCCTTTCCACCCTCCTCGCTTATTGATTCCATAGCAGAAATCAAACCCTGGTTTTCTTCAAATTTTATTAAATTAAATAGTGACAAAACTGAGGTTCTCCTCATTGGTACAAAATCAACATTATCCAAAATGGATAATTCCTCTGTCTCCCCTTCCCCACAGGTTATGAGTTTGGGTGTCATTCTTGACAGTACTTTATCCTTTCAGTCCCACATCAATAACATCTCCTGGTCTGCATATTTCCACTTGCATAACATTAATCGTATTCGCCCTTCCCTCACTCCCCACACCACTGCTATCCTTGTCATAGCCTTGTCACATCCTGTCTGGATTATTGCAATTCCCTTCTTGCAAATCTCTTTATAAGCTTCAACTGGTCCAGAATTCAGCTGTCCGCAACATTACTAGAACCCCCTCTATTCACCATATCACTCCTGTTTTGCAGGAGCTTCACTGGCTTCCATTTAAGTTCCGCATTCAAATCAAAATTCTTCTGTTTACTTTTAAGGCCATCCACAACCTTGCCCCTCCATATCTGTCTGACCTCCTCCATGTTGCCATTCCCTCCCGTACCCTTAGATCCTCTTCCTCCATCCACTTGACTGTTCCCTTCGTCCATCTTACCACTATGGAGAGCAAAGCATTCAGTTGCTCTGCTCCCCAGCTCTGGAACTCACTACCATCTGAGCTTAGAAATATTGAATCATTTTCACTTTTCAAATCTAAACTTAAAACTCATTTGTTTAAGACTGCTTTTTCTCTTTGATTACAATTGCTCTGTCTGATTTAAATTTTTGTATTTTAGTTTTGTTTTATAATCTGTGTTTTATCTATTGTTCGGTGTCCTTGAGTGTTTAGAAAGTCACCTACAAATAAATAAAATGTTTTATTATTATTATTATCCATCCATCCATTTTCCAACCCGCTGAATCCGAACACAGGGTCACGGGGGTCTGCTGGAGCCAATCCCAGCCAACACAGGGCACAAGGCAGGAACCAATCCCGGGCAGGGTGCCAACCCACCGCAGTATTATTATTATTATTATTATTATTATTATTATTATTATTATTATTATTATTATTATTATTATTATTATTATTATAATACAAGTTATTTGCTTTTATGTTTTTCTACTACCTTACCTCATATAACACGTCACATCACCTTACTCTTAATATGCATAGCTTTATTATTTCATCCAATCATCGGTGCCCCTAGTATTTTCTGAGCCCTTTCAACTCTTCCCATTTACCTGATACCTCATAAATAGTGGTGATCTAGGAACTCTTCTAGAGATTTTAGAACCGCTAAGTTGGAGAATTGTTTGGGCTTTCCCATTAGTTTATCCTCACTTTCTAGAGGGGTGTTTGTTACTCATTTACCTCATTCTAACCTTGGAAAATCAAGCTGGTGGTTTCTCTGAGATGACACAGGCCTCACATGCTGAGCTTTAGGCAATGTTTAGTTAACTCTTTAGTTACTTTCAGTCCTCTTCCTTATGTTTTAATAATTCATTGTTTCAAATTTACTGCAGTAACAGTACTAAAAATTCCATAGTCTCAAATATTCAAAATGGTTTTGAACCATAAAGTAGCCTTCTCTCACTTATAAACATTTATGCCCCAGAAAAAGATACTTGACATTGGCTAAAGAGATGTTGCTGTAAACAATGGTTTTAGAGAAATGGTTCATCAGTCTCCTGCCTATAAGAATACTTTGTTTTGGTCTGCAGTATTTTATTATTCCCTAAGTCATATTAAGTGAAGTGGTGAAGAATTCTATCTATCTATCTATCTATCTATCTATCTATCTATCTATCTATCTATCTATCTATCTATCTATCTATCTATCTATCTATCTATCTATCTATCTATCTATCTATCTATCTATCTATCTATCTATCTATCTAGTAACAGATTATTTGTTAATCAGATATGCTGACATGCTTTTCAGGGTGGAATTGTTGTTGCTCAGGCACATTCTATACACCAATGGGTAAGTACATATAGAGCTGAGTGAGATTCATGGTTAAGTAATAAACCAATAGGTCTCTACAAAAATAATTTTGACACATAAAATCTTTCAATGGGACCAGTAACTCTCCAAGGATACTGATAAAGAAACAAAATACCAAGATAACATGCAGGCTCACTGTTAACAATAGATGATGGCTCCATCGTCAATGTTTTCGGGTCCCAATATTTCAAAGTGGTTTGACAAAATACAATTGTTTTTCTAATGTCTAGAAAATGTTTATGACAGATGCTCCTCCTATGTTCTTCAATAATTGGAAATTAAGCTACAACTTAAACTCTTTTGAAAAGTTAAAAGTATTGCATTATACATGCCTTCCTCTTCCTGCTCATCATTTCTGGTTAGTCTACATTGATAAATGGTTTAATCCAAAATGGACTTTGTATTTTTGTACTAAACATAGTATAAGGTTAAGTACAATTTTGGTTAAAATGTTAGCAAATGATGGGCTTTATATGTTCAGTGCTATTTGTGAAAAAACTTGCTATAAACTTAGTATTGCTTTGATGCTCTTGACTAGTCAAAAGCTTATGACCGACTGAAACTGTAAGGACTATAGTTAGGTGAAGGCTGTTTCACAGTTAGAGTTAACCTAAAGTACTAGGGTATTGTAGCATATTAGTCATTATGAATGTAGTGAGAAGTCAAGCAAAATGAGGCCTTTTATTGGCTAACTAAATAAATTACAATATGCAAGCTTTCAAGGCAACTCAGGCCCCTTGTAATCTTTTCAGTTAGCCAATAAAAGGTGTCATTTTGCTTGATTTCTCAGTAGTTAACCTAAACAAATTTTCTTTTATGTCATGCTTTGTACTACTGTTACCTATTGAAAAGTTATGCAATTTGCTGACATAACAGTGTGTGATGTATTTCCTCATTCAAGTCATTTCCAATTGTTCTTATTATTACCTCTGCATTGCAACTGCTAACAATTGCTAAAATTATAAGTTATATGCCATTTGTAGGAGCTGCTTTTGCCTCTTAACCAGAATTCACTAATTTATGTGCATTGGCTATCTCCCCTTATTACACATATACTAGGGGGCTCTGCCCCCTGCTCGCTTCACTCGCCCACCCCTGGTCTTGGGTAACCCGAAATAGATTTAAAAGAGATTATTGTCGGCGTAACCTGAAATACATTGATGAATGTATACGATATGTGCCTGCATTGCTTGAGGCATTTCAGACGCGCGCTGTAGGCGTCTGCGTCAGTTGTGGTCTTTCGTTTTGAACCCGTGCCTGCTTTGCTTCCGCAGTTTCTGACACGTGTTGTAGGCATCTATGTACATTGTATTTGTTCATGCGGGCTCGCTTTTGTAGCTCCGTTAGTTGAGCTGGATCGTTTTGGAACCATGACTGTGACTCCATTAGTTATCCGTTGTCTACCGTTAGTAATATGGATAATTGCACTTACTGTTAATGCGGAGCGTTTTCTGTGGTTGTACCGTTAATAATGCATCACTGTAATGTGATTCACATATGTTATATGGTTTGGACGTGTGAGGATGCCGTACGTTTAATACGGAGAGTTCGTGGCGCGTTGTTGCTTCATGTCCTATTCAGAAGCGCATTTTGGACGCCTGCACCTTTCGTACTTTCCCACGCCTTCCGTACTATCTTTGTGGACCTGTGGGGCCTCCGTAGCTTCTTCCGTTTGACTCTGGGGTGCAGCGCAGAATCCTCTTTTTTGTGTGGCTGTGTCATTAGTCGTTAGCTATGGGCGCGTTGTTGCTTCATTTCTCATTCACGTTAGTTGAGCTCTTTCGTTTTTGGGCCGCGACTCCTTCGTTCGCGGTGGATAAGACTTCGCTTGCGGTTTATGGGACGCGCGCAGGCGCAGTACGTCTCATGGTCCCATCACAGTGTACCTGCGTCCATATCCGGTTTATTCTCGGTTAGTAATATGGATCACTGATTACAATTTTATTATGGTATGGATTGCTGTAATTGACAGCTGAGTTCCATTTATGACTGTTTTACACTTGCCAAGAAACACTATTAACCACCTAAGCTGCATCACTAGAAAACAAGGAAAGTTGAACCTTAATTGTTAACTAATTGGCACATGTTTAAAATTTCCTTCAAAGAATGAAAAGTGGGGAATTGCGGGGTGTATATCTCTAAGTGTTTATAACAAACACCAAGCAAGCAAGTAGCAGGTAGTTCTTGGGTCCTTAATATCATTAACACAAGCTATCATTTGCTGAATGGATTCTGACAGTTTATGTAATTGGGTGGTTTTCATGATTAATTAAACTGATAATTATGTTGGGTGTTTTGGAGATGTTTCAACCCTCACCTCTGCATGTGACTCTTACTTCTATAGGACTAATTCTTTCATTTGTTTGGGGCTTTAATGATAGATTATCCTCAGTCTTATTCTTGCAGATTTGAGGATTAATTTAAGAAGTGCTGAATTTTTTTGGATCAGATCTGGAGGAAGATTGTCTACAACAGAATCATCACTAGAGTTCATGTGTCAGCTAACTATTCATACGCAATGGAAAACATTGGACATTTAGTTAAGATGTTAGTTGATCTCAATAAATTGTTTTAATGCGGAGTACACTTTTATTCTTTTATAACTGATAGTTCCAAAGCACACAAGTCTCAAAAGCACTTACAAAAATGCCTGATAGAGGAGGAAATCTTGTCAAAAACCCTATCAAGATACCAAAAAGAGCCACATAGAAACTTTGTACAATGAAAGGTTTATTATCTCAAAAATGTTCTATATGTACATGAAGCACCATAGAGTACACAAGGCAAAAAGGAGTTGCCAGCAAGGGCAATCCCAAGCGAACAACAATCCAAGGTAAAGTGAAAAAAAAATGGTTAGGAATCCAGACAAAATCCAAAAGCACAGTAGAACACAAGAAAACTCACCAGCTCCTTAGCACATTTGAAGAGAACCACCAGAAACTGTGGAAGACCCTCCGGATTTATAGGCCGGAGAGCAGTTCCTGGAAGTGATTGTCAGGTGGGCCCGCTTTTGGGAGAACATCCTCAAAACACAAGAAACATAACAAAGGCAGCTTATGCACATAGGCAAAATTAAAAATAAAGAGTGATACACATAATCAAAATAAATAAATGAATCAAGAATTAACTTGAATTTGAACCATGGCTGGGATACAATATAAAGTATTCTCGCTGTGGAGGCAATTCAATAAACTGTGGTTAACAAATTTTAGTAACAACTGAACCTTTCTTCTTATGTAGGCTCTTGAAAAGTATTTTGTTGACACGCTGAGGTCTGGGATGATCCTATTAATCTAAAATATACAATCCTGCTAATTTCAGTAAACTACATCACCAAAAGTGCAGAAACCAAACAAATAAAATTTGTTAAGCATGACTTATTAAACAGCTGACAAGACTGGGGATCAGTACAGCGAGACGTTTATTTATTTGACTGTTAGCACCAGGAACATTTTGATTTACATGCATCCATGACTGTATCCCAAATCTGTTCCAAGCCATGATATTAAAGGGAAAACATTTGTTTCTGTTTTCCGAATCTGAAAAGACTCAATGACTCTGCTATTAAGAACTGTCATAAATTAGAATTACTGCACCATCTGCCCTCCCAGTTGACCCTCTGGTCACTTGTAATCACAGTGCACCACTTTAAATCAAGACTTGGGAATTTCCCTGTTTAAGTAATTGATAAATAAATAAAATGTAATTTAACAGCTGTGATGATTAATTATTTATCTTCAGGGTAACTTTCCATCCAGTTACTTTTAATTAAGTTGGTCTGGAAAAAAATGTCTATTTTTTTGAATTTCTCTATCAGTGCCCTTTTTGATGAAGACAATGGAACTAACCGAGTAACTAAAAAACCACAGCTTTCACTGTATTTTAATTTTTATTAGCTAATTATTATGTATGCTATTTATTACCATTTACAGTCACCCTCACACTTTCAAGGTAGTGAGGTAATTAGCACTGCCGACTGGGAAAACTTAGTTATTAGCTAAGCAAACAGGTTTGATGGATTTAATGGTCTCCTCTTGTTTGTCAAATTTCTTATGTTCTTATGTTCTTTAATCTGTTGCCATCGAATGTTTCTGTGTCTGACATCCAAAAAAATATGCATGTTTACTGGATTCGGAAATTAAATCAGGACTTTGGACCTTTTTGAACCAGTCAGCTTTGTCAATATTCAAAATATGATACCTATTTTTAGTTTCTCAAAGACTAACAGCTTGTAATGGCTCAACAAGAAAAAGTGAAATGAATGTGACAAGCCACATGAAGCAGAATATCCAATTTTGATGAGCAGAGAAGTACCTGTGTGTTTTGTTTGTAAAAAAAATTTAAAAAGTAGTGGTAGTTGTTTGGGGATATGTTTCATTCCACGTCAGGTATATATAAAATATTGCTTTTGCACCTCAGCAAAACTAAGTTTGACACCCCTGTACTTAACCAACCCAAGGGAATAGTGTGTACATTTGCCATAAGAAACATAAGATATTTGACAAACGAGAGAAGACCATTCAGTCCATCAAGCCTGTTTGTTTGGCCAACAGCCAATCTTTCCCAGTATCTCATCCAGATTTTTCTTAAAGGTTGTCAACGTTCCTGCTTAAATTCCATGTCTTGGTAGTTTGTTCCAGAGTCCCATAACTCTTTGCATAAAGAAGTGCTTCCTGGTTTCAGTCTTAAATGCACTTCCCCATACCATGGAATGGACTGACATCACTTCCAGAGTTGGTTCCTTCCTTTTACTGTGTGCTGTCTGGATAGGTGGCAGGTCTGATGAATTAAAAAGCTTCAGGAAATGTACTAAAGTGATGAGTTTTTCAACCATAATAATCAAAAAGTAATAAAAATGGGCTCATGAATTGCACCTCAATCACTGAATTACTTGCACAGAAATCATGAGTTTATTGAGGCCCAGCTGGAGTCTCATGAGAACTTTTAGTGGGGTCACTTTATACCAGTAGACTGTGAGAAATGGAATTCTGATTTTCAGAGCATTACGGAATGTTACAGTTCCAACAGAGCAAAAAGAAAAAGGGTAACAAAATCCATATGTGCAATACAAAGAGGTCTGACTAGTTGATCAACAATAAGACGACTGCCAATGAAATTCTCATATTTACCAACTTGACATTTTTGACAAAGATGCTAACTCCTCTCTCTTGCTTTCCTTTACTCTTTTTTAAACCCACCCCTGGTGAAAGCGGCTTGTCTTTATTGAGGAGTGATAAATTCATCTGGGCCGGTTGGCAATCTGTCCTGTCTGACGGGACGCTGATTAATCTCCTGCTGCACTCGGCCAGGAGCGCTGGAGAAAAATTAAAGAGACCGGCCCCCAGATTGTTATAAATGGGGCAACTCGGATGTGTAGGCAGGCAGAATCATTATTCACAAGTGCCCCAGACCATGTAACACCCCCCCTCCACCAACTCGCTCTCCATTCTCCTTTCCTCAGCCTGCCACTCATTTCAAGCAGCTCTCAACTATTGACTTCAGCTCCTCTTGCTTTTATTAAGAAGGGAAATGAAGGCTATTAAAATGTGAAAAATGGCTTTTTTTGAGTTGTTTGTCTAGCTCTTTTTTTCTCTTGTTCACTCAAGCACATTCATTGGCGTGTGTGTGCGTAGCTGAAAGCAGTCATTTTTTTGGGAGACTGCAATGCTATTTTTTTGGCTCATTTATTATTACTGTTTCTTTCATCCTTCTTTAAAAGCATCCTGCTTTTTGAGTCTCAGATAGTATGTAAACTTAATAATTGGTCAACATCTTTCCACCTCATATTGTGAAATACCTCCTTAGGGTCGAAAACTTGTAAACAAATTGTCACTTAGATCTTTTTTTCATTTACAGATCTCTGTCTCAGGTTTTAATGTTGCTGACTTACGCTGTTTCAGTTTCCATCTTTTGATATAAATCTGACCATTGCTGTGCCTCACTGTTGAGGTCCTGGTAGCTGCACTCAGCCAACTTGCTTACAGTAATTTTTTAACCAGACGAATGTCAGCTTCCCTTTACTGCATAAATGAATCTTCTGTGATATTACATTGCACCATATTTTTCAAATGTGCATCGAAAATACAAATAAAAACACAAAATGGCACTTCACCTATTGGAGTGGATGCACATATTAAAGTATAGCCTTTTTCAGAAAAAAACAGCTGAGATTTAACCCTTAACTTTTCACCACCATATAAAGTGAGAAAAATAGGAAACGCACAAATAGATAAAGAGTAGTCCTCGTGGCAAACCCTGAGGGAATAGGATGTTATTTAAGTTTAGAAGGTAAAGGTACAGTAAAGGCACAATACTGCCAACCATGAGATCAGCCATGCGTCTCTTACTAGGGTGACTGTGTATTATAAGGACTCTCTTCTTCTGTCTTCTTCTTTTGGCTGCTCCTGTTAGGGGTTGCCACAGCAGATTATCTTTTTCCATATCTTCTTGTCCTCTGCCTCTTGTTCTGTTACACCCATCACATGCATGTCCTCTCTCACCACATCTATAAACCTCCTCTTAGGCCTTCCTCTTTTCCTCTTGCTTGGCAGCTCTATCCTTAGCATCCTTCTCTCAATATACTCAGCATCTCTCCTCTGCACATGTCCAAACCAAGGCAATGTCGCCTCTCTGACTTTGTCTCCCAAACTTCCAACTTGAGAAGGCCCTCTGATGTACTCATTCCTAATCCTATCCATCCTTGTCAAACCCAGTGCAAATCTTAGCATCTTTAACTCTGCTTCCTCCAGCTCTGTCTCCTACTTTAATAATAATAATACTTCTTTACATTCATATAGCACTTTTGTCACTACTCAAAGCGCTCTCCACACAGGGCAGACCCAGGAAGCGAACCCACAATCTCCTTACTGCAAAGCAGCAGCACTACCACTGCGCCACCTGTGTGTTCTGGTCTGTGCCACCGCCTCTAACCAATATAACATAGCTGGTCTCACTACGCTCCTGTAGACCTTCCCTTTCACTCTTGCTGTTACCTGTCTGTCACAAACTACTCCTGACACTCTTCTCCACCCATTCTACCCTGCCTGCACTCTCTTTTTCACCTCTCTTCCACAATCCCCATTACTCTGTACTGTTGATCCCAAGTATTTAAACTCATCCACTTTCGCCAGCTCTACTCCCTGCATCCTCACCATCCACTGACCTCCCTCTCATTTATCCACATGTATTCTGTCTTGTTCCTACTGACTGTCATTCCTCTCCTCTCTAGAGGATATCCCCACCACTCCAGGGTCTCCTCAACCTGCTCCCTACTCTCGCTACAGATCATCAGCAAACATCATAGTCCACGGGGACTCCTGTCTAATCTCAACTGTCAACCTGTCCATCACTATTGCAAATAAGAAAGGACTCAGAGCCGATCCCAGATGTAATCCCACCTCCACATTGAATATTGTTTTTATTTTTCTTACATTCTTACACTAATTTAATTTTAATTTGTAATAATACATTTTATTTGAAGCGCCTTTCAAAAAACTCAAGGTCACTGTACAATCAGGTTAAAAAAAAAATAAACATTCAACAACTAGAAAATTTAAAATCCAAATAAAACATCAGATAAAACACCAATAACAGTTACAATGAATAAGCAATTTTGAACAGATAAGTTTTAAGATTAGCCTGAAATTGGTGAAGGGTAGTCATATTCCTAAGATAAGCAGGTAATGAGTTCCATAAGGAAGGTGCCGATCTGCTAAATGCTCGATATCCCATCGTAACAAGACGTGCTGGTGGATTATTTAAGTTGATGGAAGAAGAGGATCTGAGCATACGAGAGGGTTTAATGACTTGTAGGAGCTGTGAGAGATATGTGGGGGCAAGATTATGAATGGCCTTATATGTAAGGACTAAAATTTTGTAGTTGACCCTAAACTTTATTGGCAGCCAATGAAGCTGCTGAATAGCGGGTGTAATGTGATCAGAATAGGGTGTTTTAGTAATTATACGAGCAGCCGAATTTTGAACAAGTTGAAGTTTATGTAGTAACTTTTGAGGCAGACCAAAGAGAAGTGAATTGCAATAGTCCAGGCGGGAGGTGACCAAACTGTTGACTAAAATGGCAGTAGAGTGATTTGACAAAAATCGACGCAAGCGATTAATGTTTCGCAGGTGAAAGTAAGCTACTCGAGTAACAGAACTGATGTGAGACTGGAAAGACAACGTGCTGTCCAGAATTACACCAAGGCTTTTTATCTGATCTGTACAGGTAACAGATGTGTTGTCTATTAATACTGAGATCTTTGATGCCTTCGCTATTGCAGATTTCATGCCCATAAGAAGCACCTCAGTTTTATTGGAGTTCAACTGCAAGAAGTTAGAAGATAACCAAGACTTGATCTCAGCAAGGCAATCAGTAAGTGAGGATGGTGGAAGCGATGCAGATGGTGAAGTTGAAATATATAACTGGGTGTCATCTGCGTAACAATGAAAGTTTATCTTCCATTTATGAAAAATGACACCCAAAGGAAGCAGATAAATGATAAACAGCAGGGGGCCAAGGACAGAACCCTGAGGAACCCCAGATACTACAGGAGTGGGAGTGGAGGTACATGTATCCAGCTGAATGAATTGAGTTCTGTCTGTAAGATATGACTTAAACCAAGTTAACGGAATGTGAGAAATACCTAGTGCAGAAAGCCTTTTTATTAGGGTGAAATGACAGACAGTGTCAAATGCAGAACTGAGGTCAAGAAGAACAAGGATTGTGATTAGGCCTGAGTCTGCAGCCACTAAAAGATCATTAGTGATCTTAACTAGTGCCGTCTCAGTGCTGTGAAAACGTCGGAAGCCTGACTGGAATGGTTCGTTATTTTATTTTGTGGAATGGTTCGTAATTTTAATTTGTGCCAAAACAGGGTCAGTTATTGTCATGAACGCATCTTAAAAAGCAGGACAGCCAGTAACATAAGAATAATTAAACCAAGAGAAAGAAAATGGTAAAAAAGGAGGAAGCTTAGTTGTCATCTAAGGGACAAACAGTGGTCAGAAATGTCAATAAAGACTGTAAGCATAAATGTCAAACCAAAAGAAAAACCACAAAGATAAATCAAAAGTCAAAAAGATCATGGCAAAAGGTAAAAATCAACCTCAAAAATTCATGCCATATAGCAGTTACCAGCCATGTGAAAAGTAAGCACACCCCATGTTTTATCTTTTAAAAAGTATATGGACATATCAAGATTTGATCTTGATTTAAACAGTGGCTATAGATAAAAGCAATGTATTTAAACAAATATCATGCCACATTTACACTTTGTATTCCAAATAATTTAATTTTCACATGTGGAAAAAGTAAGTACACCCCTACATTTATCACTACCTCAAATACCTACATTTAAAATCAAATGCATCAGATCAAGTGCAAATGATTAGAACATCATTAGACAGGATCTTGGAGGAACCAGTCTTACTTGAACCTCAGACATTTAGTTTAATTTGGTCTTTGTTTTTGAAGTGTGTATTATCGAGTCTAGATCGAAAGAGCTACAGTACATAAGGCCTTTAGAAAGAAGGTTATACTGTAGATGCTTACTAGTCTGGAGCAGGATTTAAAAGAATCTCCAAACAATTGGACATCAAGCACTCCATTGTCCGGAAGATCATCTATAATTGGAGAAGTTTTCATACAATGACCAAATTGTCCAGGCTAGGACTCCCCAGCAAGTTCAGCCCAAGAACAGAACACAAGATGCTGAAAAAGTCTCCCATATCTCCAAAATATCATCATGGGCCTTACAGGTAAATCTTACCATTGTTGATGATAAAGTGCATAAGACTAACATTAAAAAGAGGCTGCACACATTAGATTCACATTGGAGGTGTGCCAGGAGGAAATCTCTGCTGTCCAAAATGAACATCAGGAAACATCTGTACATGCGACAATAATGACCCTATAAATATTGTGTTATCAATCAACTTAGTCAGGATGTGGGAGGAAACCTACAAGCTTCAGCAGTAGAATTGCTAACCACTGCACTACAGTGCCACTTCATAGTGTGAAGTTAACAGAAAACTGATAAGGGTTACCTCAGTTCAGTAATTGGTAGAAACATACCTTTATATTAAGTAGCACTAGTAGGAATCAATGAATAGGGTACTCTAATGTTTTCTTAGACATGTTAACATCTGATCATTTGAAGCAAAGCTCATTCTTAGCTTAGGATCACATATTTCTCCAGGTCTTAATGAATGACTTCATTCATCTTCTCAAATGGCAACTTTTTCTTACCCACTCTCACCTTTTCTACTTTAAACTCGCTGGTTTGCCCCATCCTTCTCCTCCTATAAATGTTACCTGTTATTTCCTTTTCTGTTGCTCACCTATTGAAGGCTATACAGTTGAAACATTATTTCTTTAACCCTCTTTCCTTTTCAGCCTGTAAATAACCTTTAACCTTTTTTCCTTAACATTTACATAGATGCAATTGTTTCCTTAAGAGGCATTAGCTCTCTGGAAATGTGTTCTTTTCAATTGCGGCGTTTTAATTAACCTGAATTTAAATAATTATAAATAAAAAGGTATTATCCCCCTCCAGCATGCAATAAGACGGTTACAAGATTACACGAGAAGTACAAAGGATAATTTAGCTCTTTATTGACGGGTTCATCCAGTATTACAAACGGGAAGCTTATGACAGACTTATCAAGCATGTGGGTATCTTGACCTACACAGTCTGCCATCTTTCGTTTGCCACGCTGAAAGGATTTTTACCAGACGGAAGACATAATCTTCAACCCGGCAGCTTCAAAGTGTTGGCCGTAGTTCCATCCTTATATTCGGGTTGCTCCATGTGCAGGCTCCTTCTCTTGGATCCAAACAAGGACAGGAAAGGACTCAAACCCCACCTTCAAAAATACAGGAATAGCACAATGCCGACATACAGTTCTCATTCTCCCAACAAGGATAATGTGCTGACAGAGGACCGAAATATACTAGTCTGTCTTTAGGCTGACTATTCAATTCTCCAGTTGTCTTTTGGCTCTCTAGTTCTGTGCTTGGCTCGGCAATTCTAAATGAAGATGCGGTGCCCCTGTGTACCATACTTGGTCTGCCTGTATGAATGAGTCCATAACAGTGGGCACAGAGAACAGTGACATTAAAAATAACAAAACCTACTATAACAGCAATGTAAACTATTTTCAGGTGAAAATAAAACAACTGAATAGTAAAAAACAAAAGTCGAGTACAAATTATTTTTCTTTGAGAGTTTACCTATTTCATCATCAATTTTTTGCATTGTTCTGTAATACAGCATATTTGTTCAGAATTTGTTCCTGACTTGTATTGTAGGTCATAAAGAGCTGATATCCCTTATAAACTGCCCACTGTGTGTTTATATAGTAAATTGTCTTTTACATAGGAACCAAAAGTAATAGGATTATATACAAAAAAATAAATATAAAGTATAAAGAAATTCTGCTGCCTTGCTGAGCTTCACTGTACAACATTATTAATTTGACTCTTTTTCTTGGCCAAGTCAGCACACTCAAATATTTACACCTCACCTTCTCTTGTCCTTCTGGATCTGCAGGACATTCTTGCAATGATACTTTGTGCAACTCACTTCCAACCCTAGACTTAACAGCCCACAGTGAATTTGAAATCAAACGTTTAATTAAAGGATAAAAGGATTTGGCTAAAATGTATTAGATGTAATGCAGTTGGCCTGTCTTTACATGTTGGTTATGATGAAAGAGAAAATCAGGAGATACCTAAGGTTGTATAAGTGGGTTTACATCTGATTGCTTTTGGAATTTTCCAGGCCTTTACTTTTATGTATTACAATTTGAGAAAGTACAATTTTACTTGAATGAGCCACTTGTTTTCCACCAGTGTTTAATTGGGCTATCCATTAAAATGCATTGTTTTCCTGAACATTGTTTCCATGTTGCTCATACTCTGACTTTTCTGTATCAGGCAAAGAGGAAAAAGGAGGTACAGTAGGTGATACAGCCACACCACTGATACCAACTGGTCCATGAACACATATTAGAGAAGATCAGTGCTCCAGCAACCTGAAAGCTGGAAAGAATAATGCAATTGAATAGTACTAGTAGAAATCAATGAGTTAGAACTACTCTAGATTTGTGAGGCAGGTATCAGTGAGCTAAATCAACACACTTGGATCCCAATGTAGGGCTTGTGGCTGACAGGTATCTTCTCCCCTAAATATGACTGCTGAATAAATATGTTTGGGGATTCAGAGAGCAAAGTGAAATATAGCTTAGAGAATGTGGGGCAATGCAAGAGGCCTGGGAGCCTTGGGAAATAACAAATCTCTCTGCGTCATTACACAGGAAAACAAATACTCTGTTGTACCTAATCCATTAATCTAGAACATGAACATGGACAGTGACAGTCCTAGAATTTATGCAGTTATTTTCTTGTTTATTTAAAGAACCAAACTCCGTTTACAATAACCAATGCACTGAAATGAACTTATTCATGTTTTTTTTTTTGTCATTATGCCAAAGTTGAATAAAATGGCAGTTCTTTTCTGATAAAATATACATCAAAGTCTGAAATCTTTGATAATGTAGTTCACATTCCATAAATACAATATATTTTTGATAAATATCTTTACTGTTTCTTTGTGAATTTCCCCTTGGGGATTATCTATCTATCTATCTATCTATCTATCTATCTATCTATCTATCTATCTATCTATCTATCTATCTATCTATCTATCTATCTATCAGTTTCCTCCTAAATCCCAATGACTTGTAGGTATAGGAGATTTTCATCCCCATTCTGTATGATGTGTTGTATGAAAGGCAGACTGCACTATGATGGACTGATGGCCCACCCAGTGTTTATTATTGTCTTGCATTAAATGTGGCAAGAATAAGCTTCAGTTCCCACAAACTCTGACAATAATGAATCCATTCAATAAATGGATTGCTGACTTATTCTCACTTAGGTATTTCCACTAAATACTGTAATTAGACAAGGCTACATACTATATAAAATGGGAGCGCTCCACCCAGTAATATCTTCCACAAATGACCATGTCCAACTCTAGCACAGTTCTCCACACCTTTGCAGACAGTGACAGGAACTACACAGCATGCTTGCCCAATGGCCAGAAAGACCAACCTACTATTCCAGTGCATATTCTTATTGTCAATGACTATCACTCCCTAAACCCAGAATCCTGACATTCTACTGTGTATACCTGTGTGCTTTCTTCTAGTTCTTATAACTCTCATCAGGATAAGAGTCCTACCTTCACCCCATGCCAGTCATATGGACCCTATGGCTGTAATACTAAAATTCCTTGGATATTATAGTCATGTCTGACTTAATGACGGCATTTGGTTCTGACTAGAGAGTCTTTAGTCGATTTGGTCGTTAAGTGAATTGACGTATATAAATGGGGTTGGGGGGCATGCCTCTGTGTCTGATGTCACTTTTACCGCACTGACTTTAGATACAAGGCACCGCATCTGCATCACTGCATTCAGTATACAGTGCACGGCAAAAACCTACCATGCACCAGCATCAGGAACATGCCTTTGTGTCATTTCATTTATTGTATCTCAACAGAAGCTCAATCATTAAAACGCAACATTGTTATTCAAGACATTGTTAACTGAATCATAACTGTATATAATTTTGGTGGTAAAAAGCCAAAGAATAACCAATTTAAGTTTTTAGATATAAGCATCAACAACAACCACAACATTTTCATATATGAAAGTAGTTCAAAGTGCTTTACCATAATAATGGCTAACCAAAGTTACAAAGCAAAGCTAAAAACCAAAGAAAGGACATTTATAACAGCAAAAAGTCAAGTCAACTCAATAACATAACATATGATCAGATGGCCAAGGTCGACAGGAAAATAAAAAATCCAGTTGATGAGATGTTGGAGAAAAACCCAAAGGACTCCACAGTCCCCTCCACCCCCACCCCGAGTAATATACAGTCCATCAGTGGACACCATTAAAATTATAATTTTGTGGAGCTATCTTCCTTTTCCCAGCATCTCAGATGACTGCACCATAATTCGATTTAGGGGTAGTGGCGCATAGTGCCACTGCTGTGTACCAGAAACAAAAGCAGTGATTAGTGACCAGTCGATAAAACAGCTAATACAATTGTATTTTATGAAAAGAATCAATTTCCTCTCCTCTTCGGCATTAAGCAATACTAGTGATGCTAGTAATTTCTTAAGTTATCAGGAAAGCCAGAGGTGGGCTTTGAGAAGTTTTTGAAGTGGTCAGCTGGCCTAGCAAATTTCTAATGGTAAATTATTCCAGATTTTTGATGCATAGAAACAGAACACTGCCTAGGGGAACTAACATTACAATTAGGAATGCAGGGGAACAAGAATTCCAAAATATACAGAAATTCTAGGTTCTACAGTATAAACATTTTAAAAGTATTTTGAAATCAATCATAAAAGACACAGTTAACTAATGTAATGATGTTAAGACTTATGAAATATGCTCTGATTTTCCCTTTTCAAGTACATTCTTGATGCTGCATTTCTGACTAATTGCTGGTGAGTTATATCTTTTTTAGGTAATCCTGATAGGAGTGCATTGCAATAATCTAAGACAAAAGTATGTTATTAAATTTTCAACATCCAGCAGTGATATAAACTCTGGCAATGCTTCTTAAGTGAAGTTTAGCTCTGAATCTAAAATGACACATCACTTCTGGCCTTATTTGTAAAGCCATATAGCCTAGTTTATTTCTAATGTCCACACTTTTTGTTTGCTGCCAATAATTCAAATGTGCATTTTTTCCTTGTCAGGTTTAGGAAAATTATTACTCAACTATTTCATAGTGCCTGTAAGACACTGAATCCAAGGATTTAGAGCCTAAGGATGATCTGGCGTTATCGATAATTAAAACTGTTTTTTGTCTGCACAGCTGTGGTAATATGCGTTATATTATGAAATGATCAGGCTTAATGGGAGTATGCATATTAAGAATAATAATGGAATCAATATCATATCATCGTCACAAATGACAAAAACGTTCTTCTTGTGATATAAAAGTGAAACCAACTCAAGGTGCTGCCAGAAAGGCCATCTCACTGTCGAAGATGGTCAATACGAATGCTGTGATCGATGGTGTCAAATGCTGCTCTCAAATCTAATCGAACAAGAACTGACATATGATTTGAATCAGCATCAAAACATAAATGATTGATTATTTTAACCAAAGCGGTTTGTATACTATGATTTGGTCTGAAGCTCAACCGATAATTATCCACAATCTACTCAAATGTCAAATCATAACTAAGATGGTGTTATTATTTAAAAATACAAAACAGTGTGGAGTATCTACTAAATTGTAAAGTAAAACTGTTTAAGAATGCATATTCATTTAGTGAAATGACACAGTATTAGGCAAAATTACACAGACAATAATACAAGGAATTTTTTTGTCCATCCTCTCCTTACCAGACCTTCTGAATCCACTTCAGGGCTCCATGGGCAAACTATCTCCCATCTGTGAACAGGGTGCTAGTTGAACAAAGGGCACACTCTTGCTTTTGCTCATACTCAAAAGTTGCTAAAATCTTTTTAAAGCTAGCCATCTGTAGTAAGTGTTTATTTGCTTATAAAAACACTATATACTGTATGATTAAAAAGGAATACAAATAAACATTCATACAATAAAAACTAATGACAACATCTTGTGTTTTTGAACAGGTCAGTATATTCTGTGACTTCCCTTTAGAATGCAAAACTACAGTAATTCATTTTGGTATAATTATGTATATTTTTTTTAACAACTTGACTGTCTTTCGGCTTATCACCAATACAAAAACACCTAAAATGGTTGCTCCACAATGCAATCCAGACTTGCCTTATAGTTTCCCTTGAATGTGACACTTTGGTGCTAGATGACTGTCTCAGCAGCTGAACAAGCACCTCACTGACATTCCCTGCATCTCTTAAGGAAATGACTTTTAACAGTAAGTACTGTTCATGAAAGGCTGATGGCTTTTAAGATTGTCCACTGAATGTTCTGTCTTCAACTTGCCAAGTGTCCTCAAATGTCTTTCTTGAAAGTTCACTTTAGTATACTACTGCCTACTGACCATTGCATTATTGATACACAGTTCTCATTTAATGTATGTTCAATTGTATTTACTTAGTTGTTTTTTGTAGTTTTTGTAGATTGCATCACCACCACAATGACTACCTCATTAACTTGAATCTGGTGTACTGTTGACTGGAACTGAACAAATACATGGAATGACTGTGGTACCCTGAGGAGAGGTTCAAGGACCAAACCTTTTTTCTTCTAGCAAAATCACAAGATACCATAACATTCTTGGAAAATCCTTACTATTTTTTATCTCATAAATGTTTATTTCTGTTTATTGCAGTGTTAGTGCTGTGATAAGCAAATAAACCCTTATTGCCCAGACCTCTAGTTCCAAAAATACATTTCTTTGGTGTCTTAAGATTTTGCACAATACTGTGTACAGTATATAATAGTATTGTATTTTAAGTTTTGTTTTTTTGAAACATGGTTCGGCACATTTTTTTCTCTGTATGCTTCAGGTTCCCTCCCACATTCCAATAATTTGTTATTTTCAAAGGGTCCCTAAACTGACCTGGCATGATTAGGTGTGGATGTATTCTATGAGTGGCACTTAATTCGGGGGCTAGTTTCTGCCAGGCAATGCCAGAATACACAAAGAGTGTCTGTGAGCCCCAAAGTAGATTAAGTGTGATCAGCTAATTGATAAATTGATGATTGGAAATATGGTTGGGAAGCATCCATCCATCCAACCCGCTATATCCTAACTACAGGGTCACAGGGGTCTGCTGGAGCCAATCCCAGCCAACACAGGGCAGGAAACAAATCCCAGGCAGGGCACCAGCCCACACACACACACACTAGGGACAATTTAGGATTGCCAATGCACCTAACCTGCATGTCTTTGGACTGTGGGAGGAAACCGGAGTACCCAGAGGAAACCCACGCGGAGAACATGCAAACTCTATGCAGGGAGGACCCGGGAAGCGAACACGGGTCTCCTAACTGTGAGGCAGCAGCACTACCCACTGCGCCACCGTGTCGCTGGTTGGGAAGCACTGAAAAGTATTTTGATTAAAATGACATCACGCATGTGGTCTCCAGCCCCATCCATTGCCTGGACTGTATGTCTTTGCTAATCAAGTGAGGAGAGAGAACTGGGAAAACTCTACACAAACAAGACTTCAAGGTGCTGAAACCATGTGCCAGCCAGCACTTATTTTCCCTTTCACTGAATTTGCAGAAAGTTCCCTAGCTGTGGAAAACATCCTGTGAACATACAGTGCCAAAGAAAGGGCATTCCAGTGATGCTAAAGACTCCAGATGAGTTGCTCTTACTTCATATATTATGAAGACATCTGAGATGCTGGCCGTAAAACAGCTATGACCCCTGGTTTCAGAACATTTAGAACCTCTGCAGTTTGCATTCTGCCACATTGACTGGGTAAAAAACTGAAGGCTTTGAATCTTGTTGTATCCTCAGTCTCCTGAATCATGGACTACCAGACCAACAGAGAGCAGTTTGTGAGGCTGAGGGACTGTGTGTCAGAAGTGGTGGTGTGTAATACTGGAGCATCTCAGGGATCTATCCCATCTCTCTTCCTTTTTACCCTCTGCACAACAGACGTCTAGTGCAATACCAGTGCTTACCACCTACAGACATTTGCAGGTGACTCATCTATCATAGGCTGCATTAAACATGGAGATGAGTCAGAGTACAGGAACGATGTGGAGGATATCTTCTTGTGGTGCAGGGACAACAACCTCCAACTGAACATCAGCAAGACAAAAGAGCCATTGATGGACTTCCGGCTTGCCAAGGAGCCTCTGAGACGAATCACCATTCAGGAGGAGTACTTGGAAGTTGTGCAGAGCTAGAAGTGTGTGGGGTTTCACATAAAGAGCAAACTGGACTGGTCTGATAACACAGTGGTGCTGTACAAGAAGGGTTAGAGCAGACTGGACTTGCTAAGGAGACTCAGGTCTTTTGATGTGTTCAGTAAGCTGCTGGACATGTTCTACTACTCCATAGTAGCCAGTGTGTTGTTCTACACTGCAGGCACCTAGGTAGCAACCTGAGCTCAAAAGCCTGAACAAGCTTATCAGGAAAGACTGCGCCAACACAGGGTGGACAATGAAAGCTGTTGTGGAAAAGAAGGTCATGGCAACATTGGATGCCATCATGAAATATCCCCTCCATCCCCTCCAGGAGGCGCTCATTGGAGCACTTTTAGCCACAGGCTCATTACACTACAGTGTGCCAAGAAACGTCACTGGTGGTCTTTTCTGCCAACTGCTATTAGGCAATTCAGTGCTTCCACCCAATGTACTTATTAAGTTTATTTTTATTCATTTATTTACTTATTGGATGGTTTCTTGATTGGCTATCTAATCTAAAATGTTTACTTAAAAAATACTACAAAATAGTTGCTTTTTTCAACCTTTTAATATTGTAAAGCAAAATTCTTAAGAATTGCTCTTTTCTTTTAATAGTAGCACCATTAACCTATCATAGGTTTGAAAAAGCATTACCAAGCATCTTCTCCAGCTGGAAGAAGACAAGGCACAATAACCTTTTGAAAAATATCACAGAATCATGTACCTTGACTGGAATATCAGTCAGGCTTTATTTTATTATGTACAGTTCTCTCACAAAGCTCTTTACAAAGTCACTGAAATTACACTGAATAAAAAATGTACTATATGTATTATAAAATGACATTGCAGGAAGAAGTACAATAATATAAGCAAACTTAACATGTTATTCAAGCTACAGAACAAAAAGAAAGAAATGGGTGATCAGCCTGTATTTAAAGGTCGGCACTAAAAGTCCTTCAATGACAGGTACTGGAAAACAGGTTCAGAGAGTAGGCTTAACAAATCTGACAATCCATAAGAAAACTAAGCAATGTGGTTACACTATGTATTTAAAAGTTCTGGAGAATTATTTGAGGTTATTTTGAAACAAACAAAAATCTATACTCATAATTTGGTGCTTTCAACAACTCACTGACTATGTGGCACTAAATAAATGCATATTAGGTTTTTGTCTAAGGACACTACATTTGCTAAAAGCAGACATTCTGGAGCCCACCTGATTAGACTGCTCATCTACAGTGCACATATAATTGCATCTTTTCCAGTTTCCCAAAGTTGACAGCTACTGAATCATCTTTTCTGACTGTTTTTTCACTAGTTTTACATTTGGCTATGGTCAGTATCACTCCTGGTAGCATGAGGCCATACCTAGACCCTACAGAGGTTGCACAGGTAGTCCAACTTCTCCAGGATGGCACATCAATACGTGCCATTGCCAGAAGGTTTACTGTGTCTCCCAGCATAGTCTCAAGGGCATGGAGGAGATTCCAGGAGACTGGCAGTTACTCTAGGAGAGCTGGACAGGGTCATAGAAGGTCCTTAACACATCAGCAGGACTGGTATCTGCTCCTTTGGGCAAGGAGGACAAGGATGAGCACTTCCAGAGCCCTACAAAATGATGTCCAACAGGGCACTGGTGTGAATGCCTCTGACCAAACAATCAGAAACAGACTTCATGAAGGTGGCCTGAGAACCCAACGTCCTCTAGTGGGCCCTGTGCTCACTGCCCATCACCGTGGATCTTGATTGGCATTTGCAATAGAATACCAGAATTAGCAGGTCCACCACTGGCACCCTGTGCTTTTCACAGATGAGAGCAGGTTCACCCTGAGCACATGTGACAGACGTGAAGGGTCTGGAAAAGCCATGGAGAACGTTATGCTGCCTGTAACATCGTTCAGCATGACAGGTTTTGGTGGTGGGTTGGTGATGGTCTAGGGAGGCATATCCATGGAGGGACGCACAGACCTCTGGAGGCTAGACCTTGACTGCCATTGGGTATTGGAATGAAATCCTTGGACCCATTGTCAGACCCTATGCTGGTGCAGTGGGGCCTGGGTTCCACCTGGTGCACGACAATGCCCAGCCTCATGTGGCGAGAGTATGCAGGCAGTTTCTGGAGGATGATGGAATTGATACCACTGACAAACCCCCACTCTCACCTGACCTAAATCCAAAATAACACCTCTGGGACATTATGTGTCGGTCCATCTGACGCTGCCAGGTTGCACATCAGACTGTCCAGGAGCTCAGTGATGCCCTGGTCCAGATGTGGGAGGAGATCCCCCAGGACACCATCCGTCATCTCGTTACACTACATGACACTATCAGACATCCATACAAGCATGTGGGGACCATACAAACTACTCAGTATGATTTGGAGATGCTGCAATGAAATTTTGGCAAACTGGAGTAGCCTGCCACATCATTTTTCACTTGGATTTTCAGGGTGTCTTTGAATTCAGCCCTCTGTAGGTTGATAATTCTCATTTCCATTAAACGATGTGGCATCCTTTTGTTCCTAACACATTACCCAGTCCATATCAGTATAGATATACAGCAGGATTTTTTTCCTATTGAGATCTGATGTGTTTTCAAAGTGTTCCTTTAATATTTTTGAGCAGTTTATAAAAATAGATCCCAGAGGTTTTTCTTCATGTTTGAAAATATATCTTGTCATGTATGCGTGTCAGAGGATATCTCCTCATGGGCTCGATTGAGGCATGTAATAATCCACCGGGGCGAAAGTTGACACTGTTGCTAACATTCTCTTCTCTTTTTCCCCCTGCAGCACCGAGAAACCATTCAGTGAGGGTGCTTAGCCCAGCCCCTTCTGGTTCATCCTCAGTAAGAATATCAGCTGCCCAGAGAGAAATGTCTTTTATGACCAGAGCAACCCACCAGACAAGAGCTCCTGTGAAAGACCCTTAATTCTGCGGTGGAGAAATGAATCTGTTTGTTTATGTTTTGCCTAAGGGCTGGCAACATAACGGCAAGAGGCACTTCTTTTGTTGGACTTTTTTTGTTAATTAAACGAGATGACCTGGTTGGGATCCCAACTTTTATCTTTGCGTGCTATTCCTACACCTGACCATAACCTAAATACTTGAAAAGAAATGATAATATTCAGAAACCTGTAAGGAAAAAAGATTATCGTGAAGCATTCTGAAACCCGATGTATTCAATTCTGCAAGGCATTAGACTATGAGCCCATCCTGACCACATTATGTATAAAGGAAATAATCAGCCCTGGATAGGGAGCCAGTCCACTGTAAGGCCCACTCACATACACACCCACATTTACAACCACAAAAGATGAATTTACAAGTGGCAATTAACCTAACATGTATTTTTCCATGCAGTCAATCTCCAGGTATAGAATTGTAACTTAGGACACTGGATCCGTGCCACATATTATGCATTAAATTTATGAACTGTAGATTTCATTTACCTGTTGTCTCTATTGTATGTTGAGCAGAAGGATCTAATACTCTAATCTTAAAGTTGGTGTTCTGAGAAATGTTATTTCCATTTTCTCCATCCTCAGGTGGATAAATATGTCAGCAAAGAATACTTAGTAGATAGGCATGTACTGAGAACAACAAGCATTTTTATTAAAACAATAATAGCTGATGGGAGCCTGTGGTAAGCATCTCAGCAGTCCTGGCTCTAGTGACTTTTTGAATTGTTGTCTGTGATTAGTTTATTTACTGTTTTACAGGTGACAGAGGCAGAAGTATAAAAGTTTCCTAAACCTTCTGAATCCAATTTACATTTTTTATAGCTTAAGTTATTCCAGTCTGGTTTTCGTCCCTCTACAGTACAGAAACGGCACTTATAAAAATGACTAATGACCTCCTTATGGCAGCTGATTCTGGTTTAATTACTATTCTCATCCTCCTTGATCTGAGTGCAGCCTTTGACACTATTTGTCACACTACTCTTCTCAATAGATTATCTTCGATTGGCATTACCCACACTCCACTAGATTGGTTCAGATCCTACCTCTCAGGCCGCACTCAGTTTGTTCAGCTTAAAACTTTCACTTCCCAACCCACCGCTGTTACTTCAGGTGTGCCCCAGGGCTCTGTCCTGGGGCCCCTCCTTTTCATTATTTACCTCCTTTCCCTTGGTAATATCTTTCATAAATATAACATTAGCTTCCACTGTTATGCTGATGACACCCAGCTCTATCTCACTAGCAAACTGACTGTTTCCTTTTCACCCTCCTCACTTATTGATTGCATAGCAGAAATCAAATCCTGGCTTTTTTCAAATTTTCTTAAATTAAATAGTGACAAAACTGAGGTTCTCCTCACTGGTACAAAATCAACATTATCCAAAACTGATCATTTTTCATTTGTTATTGATAATTCCTCTGTCTCCCCTTCCCCACAGGTTAAGAGTCTGGGTGTTATCCTTGACAGTACTTTATCCTTTCAGTCCCACATCAATAACATCTCCTGGTCTGCATATTTCCACTTGCGTGACATTAATCGTATTCGCCCCTCCCTCACTCCCCATACCACTGCTATTCTTTTTCATAGCCTTGTCACTTCTCATCTGGATTATTGCAATTCCCTTTTCATTGGTCTTTCTCACAAATCTCTTTATAAGCTTCACCTGGTCCAGAATTCAGCTGCCCGCATCATTACTAGAGCTCCCTCTATTCATCATATCACTCCCATTTTGCAGCAGCTTCACTGGCTTCCAGTTAAGTTTCGCATTCAATTCAAAATTCTTCTGTTAACTTTTAAGGCCATCCACAGCCTTGCCCCTCCATATCTGTCTGACCTCCTCCATGTTGCCATTCCCTCCCGTACCCTTAGATCCTCTTCTTCCATCCACTTGACTGTCCCCTTCGTCCGTCTTACCACTATGGGGAGCAGAGCATTCAGTTGCATTCAGCTCTGGAACTCACTACCATCTGAGCTTAGAAATATTGAATCATTTTCACTTTTCAAATCTAAACTTAAAACTCATTTGTTTAATACTGATTTTGCTCTTTAATTTCAATTGCTCTGTCTGATTTTAATTTTTGTATTTTATTTTTGCTTATAATCGGTGTTTTATCTATTGTTCTTGTCCTTGAGTGTTTAGAAAGGTGCCTACAAATAAATGAAATGTATTATTATTATTATTATTATTATTAAAAATACAGTGGAACAATGAAACAAATAAGTTAGTCTTTCTGACATATATTTTTAAGTTATATTTTTATTTAGTATTCTACAAACACAATTTATAGTTTCATTAAAACGTTTAACAGTCATGACTTGGAGGTTTCTATCATTGTAGTTGTTTTTTCTTTTTGAGGATATTTTCATGGGATAACAGAATTTTAACATATTTATATTTTACTTGCCATTTTGTATTTTGTGGGTGTCACCATTTTAACTTTTCATTTTTAGGTTTTTTGCCAACACATGACTGCCAGAGGGCGGCATGGTGGCGCAGTGGGTAGCGCTGCTGCCTCGCAGTTGGGAGATCTGGGGGCCTGGGTTCGCTTCCCGGGTCCTCCCTGCGTGGAGTTTGCATGTTCTCCCCGTGTCTGCGTGGGTTTCCTCCGGGCGCTCCGGTTTCCTCCCACAGTCCAAAGACATGCAGGTTAGGTGGATTGGCGATTCTAAAGTGGCCTTAGTGTGTGCTTGGTGTATGGGTGTGTTTGTGTGTGTCCTGCGGTGGGTTGGCACCCTGCCCAGGATTGATTCCCTGCCTTGTGCCCTGTGTTGGCTGGGATTGGCTCCAGCAGACCCCCGTGACCCTGTGTTCGGATTCAGCGGGTTGGAAAATGGATGGATGGATGGATGACTGCCAGAAGCTGCTTTATCTTCACCTGGAAGGTATTTACAGTATACTGCAGTATACTGTGCAGTTTGCACTGTCTGATGTCTAAGATTTTGAATTCAAAACAAAACATTTTCCATTATTAGCAACACAGAAATAATCTTTGGTGGAGTTAGTTTTTGGTTTATACATCAGACTTATTTTGGTACTTTGATCTTCAGGTTTGGTGTGTTATATTCAACATATGATTGCATCCTCTTCTCATCTTCTGGTCTGTTTCACAATTTTTGTCAGCTTTTTTTCATTGTGTCAGAATAGCAGCTATTTTGGTGTCCCCCATTGTAAGTTCACTGCTCATAACAGTTCAGTGTTCAACTCTTAATCATCATAGTCTAACACCAAATCAACTAAGCTTCCAGGTTATCAGTCTGTCCAGTTAAGAAGTGATTGTGATTTAACTTCACCTGCTTTGGTGCAAATTTAAGTGTCAAAAGGTGCAGTGGAGAGGCAACAACAAGATAACCCACAGAAAGAGAGCGGTTTTACAGGTGGTGTCCACAGGCACTTGTTCTTTCCTTATCCTTTCTGACAGTTTTGCAGTTCTTTCCTCTAGTTTTGCATTTTGCTAGTGTCCTTGTTACTGCTGATAGCATGAGACAGTCCCTGTAGCTGATTCAGGTTGCACAGGTAGTCCAGGTCCTCCAGGACGGCACATCCATACATGACTACACAAGAAGGTGAGCTATATCTCACAGCACAGTCTCAAGAGCATAGAAGAGATACCAGGAGATGGGCCATTACACAAGGAGATTAACAGAAAAAAAGGCATCTAATCAGCTCAATGTACAGTTAGAATATTTGATTAAATATTTGATCAACATCAACACCTGCAATAACATGAAAAGATACAAAAAGGAGGCACCACAAACAATATAAGTAACACAATGGCAAAAATGTGACATAATTAAATATAAAGTAAAATACCTTTTATAAGACGAAATACTGTAAAATAAATAAAAATAGGAATTTCAAGTGGCATTAAAGGACTATGTAATGTAAACTGCTCAAAAAAATTAAAGGAACACTTTGAAAACACATCGGATCTCAATGGAAAAAAATCATGCTAGAAATCTATACTGATATGGACTGGGTGATAGATAGATAGATAGATAGATAGATAGATAGATAGATAGATAGATAGATAGATAGATAGATAGATAGATAGATAGATAGATAGATAGATAGATAGATAGATAGATAGATAGATAGATAGATAGATAGATAGATAGATACTTTATTAATCCCAATGGGAAATTCAATGTGTTAGGAACAAAAGAATGCCACATCGTTTGATGGAAATGAAAATTATTAACCTATACAGGGCTGAATTCAAAGAAACACCGAAAATCAAAGTGAAAAAATGATGCGCAGACTTGTTCATTTTCCCGAAATTTCATTGCAGCAACTCCAAATCATACTCAGTAATTTGTATGGCCCCCACGTGCTTGTATGCATGCCTGACAATGTCTGTCTCCTAATGAGACAACGGATGGTGTCCTGGGGGATCTCCTCCCACATCTGCACCAGGGCATCACTGAGCTCCTGGACAGTCTGAGGGGCAACCTGGCGGCATCAGATGGGCCAAAACATAATGTCCCAGAGGTGTTCTATTGGATTTAGTTCAGGCAAGCATGGGGGCAGTCAGTGGTATCAATTCCTTCATCCTCTAGGAACTGCCTGCATACTCTTGCCACATGAGGCTGAGCTTTGTCATGCAGCAGGTGGAACGCAGGACCCAACACACCAGCATAGGGTCTGACAATGGGTCCAAGGATTTCACCCCAATACCTAATGGCAGTCATGGTGCCGTTGTCTAGCCTGTAGAGGTCTGTGTGTCTCTCCATGGATATTTCTCCCCAGACCATCACTGACCCACCACCAAACCGGTCATACTGAACAACGATACAGGCAGCATAACGTTCTCCATGGCTTCTCCAAACCCTTTCATGTCTGTCACATTTGCTCAGGGTGAACCTTGTCTCATCTGTGGAAAGCACAGGGTGCCAATGGTGGACCTGCCAATTCTGGTATTTTTTGGCAAATGCCAATCAAGATCCACGGTGCCAGGCAGTGAGCACAGGGCCCACTAGAGGATGTCGGGCCCTCAGGCTACCTTTATGAAGTCTGTTTCTGATTGTTTGGTCAGAAACATTCACACCAGTGGCCTGCTGGAGGTCATTTTGTAGGGCTCTGGCAGTGCTCATCCTGTTCCTCCTTGCCCAAAGGATTACATACCAGTCCTGCTGATGTGTTAAGGGCCTTCTATGGCCCTGTGCAGCTCTCCTGGTGTAACTGCCAGTCTCCTGGAATCTCCTCCATGCCCTTGAGACTGTGCTGGGAGACGCAGCAAACCTTCTGGCAATGGCACGTATTGATGTGCCATCCTGGAGAAGTTGGACTACCTGTGCATCCTCTGTAAGGTCCAGGTATCGCCTCATGCTACTGTAGCCAAATACAAAACTAGAGAAAAAACAATCAGAAAAGATAAGGAAGAAAAAATGTCAGTGGCCTCCACCAGTTAAACCATTCTTGTTTTGGGGGTCATCTCATTGTTGCCCCTCTAATGCACCTGTTGTTAATTTCATTAACACCAAAGCAGCTAAAACTGATTAACAACCCCCTCTGCTACTTAACTGATTAACAAATATTCCTTTAATTTTTTTTGAGCAGTATATTTACAACATGGGTTATCCACCGCAACAGTTATGATGAAGACACATTCCAAAAGTCCTGCTATATACAGTCCATGCCTTAAACTTGTTTAACATCCAAGTTTTCAAGTGTAGTAACAGTAATACTAGGCTCCCACTAGAGTCTTCCTCCTTTAAAATCTTCCAGTGAATTTAGTTGACTGATTCCATCATTGTTTAGCACACTTCATGATATCTTTGGAGCTAACGCTCAGACTTTATCTCAAAACACTGAAATTCACTGTTTAAAGTCACATTTCCAAATTCTGTTAGTGAGTTCTGCTGTCTCACAGCTTCTGAGAACAATTCCTAGTCGTTTTCCATTTACTTTTGATTTTGCATATTCAGTAGTGTCTACAACAATTTGATGAAGGCATGGAAGTTTCCTCCATACTCCAAAGAAATCTGTGCACAGGTTAATTAGAGGCTCTGAACTGGCCTTGTGATAATACATGTGGATAGGCTGAACCCAGGGTTGGATTCTTTGTTCTCTTCAATACTTCCAGGACAGACTTTGTCTCACTATGGGTGCATGATGGAAAACGTAGGTCCATAGAATTTATGGTTAAACTGTATGTAATAATGATAAATTCTTTTACAGTTTTACTGGGTATTTAAGTATGTCTAACATGTCTGTATCAATCAGCTACTACATAGGCCAGTTGTGGTCTCCAGAGGATGCTATTGAGACAAGCACAAATATTACCTATAAGACAAAAATAACTAAAAAGAAAAATGTATTTCTTTTACATGCAAGTTTTACTGGGACAGTAAGCAAGCATGTCAGGTACCTACACATCAGTCAGATACTACATATTTTCTACATGCCAGTTTACTTCACCTTGGTGTGACTTATTTATACACACAATTTATGTATTCATGTAGAATGAGCTGTTTGAACGAACACAATATACATTTGCATGCACTGAATTGAATGTCGGTGTGGAAGAATGAATTTACATTGAATCAACTTGGCTACTACTGGCAAGGAGTACAGCTTATTAGAGTTAGGCAGAGGTAAGTAGTAATCACATCGCAAAACACCTTCTAGAAGAAGAAATAGATTTTTCTGTTTTTCCAAAAGAACTCCTCTACTACGTTGGATCCGCAATTTCGACCCTGGTTAATTCTTTGGAATTAGCTGATGCCTCTGCAATATATGACCAGAATCAGCACGCTTTATGTGTGCTGGGGCTTGTCTAGTTCTTTACTAGTGAAGAAACTACACAAGTTACAGTAGAAATGATGAAACATTGTAAAATCCCCTAAGTTTGGTTCTTGTTTTACTCAAGACCTGAAGTGTTTACTACTGCTTGATAGATAATCCAGCATTTGTTGGCTTCTTTGTTTTGAACTAGAAAATAGTTAGCAGCTAATTTAATTTTCGGAGCATCTTATTAAGTCTGTTTTTACACTCATAAGGGTGCTCACCTTGTGTAATACAGAGGTGTGCGGCAGAGCCAAGTAAGGCCTAATGATTTCATCATCTGGCCAAAATGGATGCAAACAGAATTATGCGTGAGAAGTAACGGTACCATTTAAAAATACACAAATTGTCATTTTCCATTAGTGTATGAAGAAACTGTTTAAGCCCATTCCCAAACCAAGACATTACCGGTTCAGGTTTAATACATTTTAAGCAGAGTTAGTCATAAAGTATGTTCATTGCATCTACAATTTTTTAATTGTCTTTTCATGTTGTGGAATTTGTTGGAGCAGCTTGCAAATTAAATCTAGAGGTCAGACTTTTCATAGCTATGTATGCTACACTTATTGTGTAAAAATGCTCATCGAAGGAAGCGCAGCAATTATAAAGCCTTTTCATTTGCTCTTAATTAGGTCAAAGCTAGACCTGCTGGAAACGGGGAGGGTCACAAAATCATTTGTTGGATGAATATTAGCTTGTTGTTTGCAAATAGGTGATGTATGATGCCCCTATCCCACAGTGATGAATGGCTTTTAAAAATTTTCTTTTCTTTATCAATTGACTAACAAACTCATGAATCACTGCCAGTTGAGAAAGCTTTTCACATAAATTAAACACCAGCATCTCCATCTTTTACCTTTGTTTTACACCCCTCACCCTTTTTGTTTAATGTATTATTATCAATGGCACTCCATGAATTAAGGAAACACATTCTGAATTACAACCCACAATCATCCAGCCACCCTCAACATCCTTTCAATGGAGACAAGATGGGACTTGCAGATAGCAAACTTTAATAAACCTGGGTGAATGCAATGGTTTTAAAGTTGATAATGTAGTGAAATAAGGAAGATAATAATAATAATATTTCTTTACATGTATATAACGTTTTTCTCGCTACTCAAAGCACTGAGACAGAAGGGAACCACGTCAACCACCAACAATGTGTAGAGCCCACCGGGATGATGCGACGGCAGCCATTATTTTGCCAGTATGCTCACCACACCGTAGCTGTTAGGTGGTGCAGTAGTGAAAGAGAATTAGCCAGTTAAAGACAGGCAATGATTAGGGGGCCATAGTGACTAGGCTATGCCAGGACATCAGGATAAACTGCACTCTTTTTGAAAGATGCCCAGTGATCTTTAATGACCACAGAGAGTCAAGACCTTGGTTTTACATCTCATCCAAAGAATGGTGCCAGATTTACAGCACAGGTCTCCCTCACTGTACTGAGGCATTGGGATCCAACTACATCATTGACATCCGGCGCCGCCGTGAGTGGCAGCCTTTTCAGCAGTTGTGAATTTCCCATTGGGATTAATAAAGTATCTATCTATCTATCTATCTGCACACCACAGGGGAAACACCCTCTGCTGGTCTAACCAACACCTCTTCTAGCAGCAACCCCAGCTTTTCCTAGATTGTCTCCCATCCAAGTACTGGACAGGCCCAAACATGATTAGCTTCAGGTAGATGATTTGTTCTGAAACGCATGTGGTATGACTTTAGTAGGAAATATCTTGCTAATAGCATTGACATTAAATAATTAAAGTATAATTACTATCTGAAGCATACAGATATTTTCTAAAATACCACTACTTCATTCAAGAAACTGAGACCTTAAAAAATTGACTTGAAAGGTTTAACCGTTTTAACTTATTATTTCAAGTTTGTGCAGAGGTGTGTCTTTCCTCTATGTTAATCTAAACCATTTTACAAAGTTGTAGACTTCAATCAATCCCTTCTCATTTTTCTGTTTCACATCTGGAGAAATAACAGGAACTAGGAATTTGCAAAGTGCCATTTTTCACTATTGATTTGTGCTCTTTGTTGGTTTGGTCAGGTAGGTGTCAACTTAGGTCCATAATGCGTCTGGCTGTTTTGGCGCTCCCTTATCACTATGACAATGCATTTCATGTTAAATAATGATCAACAACAGACTCAGTTTAAAACTGGAACAAAACTTGACTCTTATTCATGAATTAGGTCAGAAATTCTTAATGTTAGGAATACTCATTCAGCTAGTGCATGCAAGGGGCTTTAAGGAAGTGTGAAAACAGGGTTCCTTCCTTATGTTCTTGTGATTGAAACTAAACAAAAAATTTTAGATGAGCTCTTGAATAATAAATTGAAGAACATAATCTCTTTGCATTTCCACCCTTAAAGTTTATTAGTTTATGGACCAAAACTCAAACCTTCTCATTTTCATGCTCTTCTATACCCGAACGCATGAAATCTACCAGAAATATGCTCCTCAAAAAAAAAAAATACTAAGGGAATACTTATTCATCACAGTCCAACACTAAGTCAGTTAAGCTTCAGGGATATCACTCTGTCCATTTAGGAAGTATAAGCGATTGTGAATCAACTTCACCTGGTTTGGTACAAATCAGTGTCACAACAGGAGCACTGGAAAGGCAACAGTAAGACAACCCCCAAAAAGAGAGTAGTTATACAGGTGGTGTCCACAGACAATTGCTCATTCTTTATCCTTTCTGACTGATTCGTCTGTAGTTTTGTGTTTTCTAGTGTGATTGTTGCTACTGGTAGCATGAGGCGGTACCTGCTGCCGATTCAGGTGGCACAGGTAGTCAGGCTCCTTCAGGATGTCACATCCATACGTGTCACCGCAAGAAGGTTTGCTGTGTGTCCCAGCACAGTCTCAAGAGCACTGAGGAGATTCCAGGAAAGAGACTGTTACATGAGAAGAGCTGGGGGATGTGCTGGCCAATCAATAGCTTTGTCATCCAGGAACTGCCTACACACTCTGGCCACATGAGGTCAGGCATCAACCTGCACAATGGAGGAATCCAGGGCCCAGTGCACCAGTGTAACATCTGACAAAAGCTCTGAGGATTTCATCAGCAGTCAGGGTACCTGCCTAGCATGTGGAGATCTGTAGGCAGATAGACATGATTTTGTAGGGCTCTTGCAGTGCTCCTCCTGTTCTTCCTCATATAAAGGAGCAGATACCGATCCTGCTGCTGGTTTGATGCCATTCTACTGCCTTGTCCAGCTCTCCTTGTGTAATGGACCATCTAAATCAGCCACTCATCTTGAATGAGTGTGCATATTGTAAGGTCCAAGAATGATGATAAGGTAGGAGTCTTTGTTGAAGACTGATTATATCTAGAGCTCATGGACATAGAGATTTTTTTAGATACAGTAACATGTACAGCTGGGTTGGTACCCCTCCCATTTAAGTCTTCATAGTAAACTGAACAAGGAAAAGCATCATTGCATAGTATCTTGCTCGGTGAAAGGGCAAAGAAAAACACACAATATATTATCAATGGAAAAGAAATTGCTGTTTGCAGTCCTCTGAAGAAACTGAACACTTGTGTAGATGATGAAGGTATTCTTAGAAATGGAGGATGGTTGTCTATAGTATTTATTTAGTTTCAAATGAGAAGTTCTGTTTTATCATTCCAGTCTTCAGATAAAACATTTCCACAACTAACGTTAGAAAGCAGGGACATGTCTCCATAGAAGGATCTATAGTATTTGTGCAGCAGGATACTGGATTTCAGGTGCCAAGAGATGTTTCAGTAGCATTCTGGACAAATGCATGGCATTCAATAAGCTTCATGACACATTTGCAGAGCAACAAATGGAACACCTATCAATTGAATACTTAAGCACTGAGCCACCTTTTACTGATGAGGGCATAGATGTACTTTGCCCATGAACTAACACAACGAGGCACACTCAGGGAGGACTGTTGTGCCAGAGGGCTTACATCTCTCAGCTGGCTTGGTAACACCTGGGAAATCACAAGGATGAGCTGAAATCTGTAGATGAGAACAGGACAGTATGGGCTGACTTGCTGAGCCCGTGGCAGCTGTGACCTTCACCATGAAAAACAGTATGAGAAGAGATGAGATGAAATGCATTTCTCTACTTCATATGTAAATGTACTGACCTATTGTGCTGGTGTGTCGAGCAGAAAGATCTGGGAGAGAATTAAGTGGGACTATACCTTTCAGCAGCAGCAAGTTGGGCAGGGCTAGATGTTTGAGTGGCAACATTCTTCTGACAAGTGTATCCTTAAAATCAGGATGGTTTGAGAAAGAGGGCTGAGACTTTCTTAGGAAACAAATAAATCAGAATCTCCATGGAGATGTTAGTATTTGTCTATATATACACCATCAACTCAATGATGTTCATGAGAATGTGAATTTCTCCTTGGGATTAATAAAGTATCTATCTATCTATCTATCTATCTATCTATCTATCTATCTATCTATCTATCTATCTATCTATCTATCTATCTATCTATCTATCTATCTATCTATCTATCTATCTATCTATCTATCTATCTATGATCAGTGTAACAGTAATTGGTGATACCATAATATTGTCAGTGTTGTAAACAGCATTCACCCATTGCATTTTCTTTCCAGTATGTACCAGTTTTGGAAGCATTTCCTTTCTCTATAAAAATGGGTAAGTGTAAACATCCGTCTAGTTAGGCTCTTAGTATCCAGTGTAGTTACAACCCCAAATCAGAAAAAGTTGTGACAGTATGGAAAATACAAATTAAAAAAAAAACAAAAAACACAGTGATTCTTAAATTTACTTTGACTTTTTTTCAATGCAGACAGTATGAACCCAAGATATTTCATGTTTTGTCTGGACAACATCATTTTATGTGTTAATATACATCCATTCCTACACATCAGGCTTACAGCACATTCCAAAAAAAGTTGAGACAGCAAAGCATTCACCATTTTGTAATGTCACCATTCCTTCTCACAACATTTAAAAGACATTTTGGCACTGAGGATACCAAGCAATGAAGCATTTCAGGTGTTATTTTGTCCCGTTCTTTCTGTAAACACGTCTTAAGGTGTGCAATAGTATGAGGTCGTAATTCTCTACTGGGGACAGGTGAGGACTGTAGGCAGGCCAGTCCAGTACCTGTATCCTCTCCTTCCGCTGCCATGCCTTTCTAATGTGTGCAGAATGTGATTTTACATTGTCATGTTGAAAAATGCATGGACATTCCTGGAAAAGATGTCGCCTTGGAGACCGCATATGTTGCTCTAAAATCTCAATGTACTTTTATGCATTAATGCTGCCATCACAGAAGTACAAATTACCTTTACCATGTAGACCCTGGCTTTTGGACTTGTTACTGATAACGGTCTGGATGATTGTTTTTGTCTTTGGTCTGGATTACATGGTGTCCATTTCTTCAAGCAAATATCTGGAATATTAATTTGTCTGACCATAATACACATTTCCATTGTGTGATGGGTCATCCCATTTGTCTCCACGGTCACATAAGATAACACCACTTTTGGACATGTTTAATGTAAGTCTTCTTTTTTGCATAGTAAATTGTTAAGTGGCATTTGTCAATGTAACTCCGTATTTTTGTGCTTGACAAAGTTTGCCAAAGTAATCTCTTGCCCATGTGGTTATATCAGCTATTGATGCAGTGCCATCGAGGGATCAGAAATCATGGGTGTTCAACTTAATCTTGCACCCTTGCCCTTTACACACTGATATTCCTCCAGGTTCCTTGAATCGTTTGATGATATTATGCACTGTAGAGAGACAAATATGCAAACCCCTTCCAATCTTTCTTTGAGAAGCATTGTTTTTAAACACTTCAATAAAATTCTAAAGCATTTGTTGACAAACTGGAGATCCTCTGCCCATCTTTGCTCCTCAAAGACCCCACATTTTGTGGATACTGCTTTTGTACCAAATCATGATTATAATGACCCGTTGACATCACTTGTTTGAAATCACATGATAATTTAATTATTTTACCTCATTACTGGCCCACATTTACCCCGTCCCAACTTTTTTTGGAATGTGTAGCAGGCCTGAAATGCAGGAATGGATAGATATTAATAAATTAAATAAAGTTGACCAGACAAGATATGAAATATCTTGGGTTCATACTGTCTGCAATGAAATAAAAGTCAAAGTAAATTTAGGAATCAATGTGCTTTTTTCAGTCATCCGGGAGGGGCTCAGAGTAGAACCGCTGCTCCTCCGCATTGAGAGGAGTCAGATGAGGTGGCTCGGGCATCTGATCAGGATGCCTCCTGGACGCCTCTCTGGTGAGGTGTTCTGGGCACGGGGAAGACCCAGAACACGCTGGAGGGACTATGTCTCCCAGCTGGCCTGGGAACGCCTCAGAATTCTCCCGGAAGAGCTAGAAAAAGTGGCCGGGGAGAGGGAAGTCTGGGCATCTCTGCTCAAGCTGCTGCCCCCATGACCTATTCTCGGATAAGCGGAAGAGGATGGATGGATGGATGGATGGATGCACTTTTTTTTCTTTTCTTTTTTTTTCATTTTCCATACCGTCCCAACTTTTCCTGATTTGAGGTTGTAGTTGTTCAGTAAACAAGGCTGTATTTGGGATGAACTTGTTGCTACAGAGCTACAAGTGCTACAGAGAGGATTTCAATTTCCAGCAGCCCACAGGAGTGCACAGGCACCAACAGGAGTTTGGCACATACTTTAAAAGTGGTTTGGTGTTCACACTTTAGTGAGAAATTAAATGGTCAAAGTGAAGCTTTGGCGTTTTTGACAGATGGCTGTTAAGTATGTTTATGTTTTAAAAAGTGGCCTTTCTGCATGATGCTGCTATGATTTTTGCTTTCAGACTGCGTATAATGCAATTTGCATGCCTAAGATATCCTAACTTAATATTCTCCATATCAAATCTATTGTGTATTTTGCACTTCTCCATTACCCAATTTTGCTGGGATATGCTCTGGCTCACTGTGATTCTGTATAGTATTAAATGGGTTCAGAGTTCTCAGCTAAATTTGCCTTGTTAGAATAAAGTACACCCTATGAAGCAAGTAATTAGAACTGAGAAGGTGTTTGATATGACAAATTCACTCTGTAAAATTGTGCATGTTTATTTTATTTAGTTATATAGAGGCTTTTTAATTAAACTACTGCATATGAGCCTTAAGTACATCTGCCCTGTTTGTTATTTCACAAGTGCTATCAAGCTTGGTCATCCCTGTTTTTCACTCTAAAGGGCAGAGTCAGGACAGCAGACATGTCCATCCAGGGCCACTTCTTAGCAGAGCGGCTAACTGTGTGCATTATTTATAGGTCCTGTTTGGTAATCTCCCAGCAGAGAGAGTGCTGAGGAGATCTGAGTGCATAATGGATTTGGTGAAGTTCTGTAGAGTGTCGAGCAGAGTTGGCTCATCTCAACCCAATTTTCTTAATTTGTGCTGACACCAATCTCCGTCTGTCCTTTTCTCTATAACAACTCCAGTTACTGGGCAAAGCAGCAGTATTTTTATAAGTGACTTGTTTTTTGTTGTGCTGCTATGCAAACATGAATGAACAGAGGGGCAATTTCAATAAGTTAATTTACAGATCAGTAGATGTACCTTGATTTATATTGTTTTACATAAAGTGTCTGTATGAACAGATAATTTCCAGTACCTGATGACAATGTTTACTGGAGCATCTTGAGACCACACTATAAAAGATAAAGCAGCAAAGATAGGTACATGTTAACCTTAAACACAATCCACCATTGCATTCAAATGCAAAAGAAGTGTAGTCATTTCTTTTAACACAAAAGACTGCACAGTAAAATGAGGTTCACATAATCTCACCAAACCTGTGTATGCAGATCTTAGCAGTTATTTACTGAAATCCCTGCTTTTTGACTTCTTACCATTCTTACCTAAGGCCGTGTACACACTACTAAGTTTTTATTTAAATATGTTTATTTAATTATATGTTTTTAAACAAAAACAATCTCAATCCATGCTAGCATGTTCACATTATTTACAAAAGTTTCTATGTCCACAGTAAAATGACAGAAAATGCATATGAGATAGACATTCACCTACACCAGGCATGTACGCATCAGCAGAAGAATCCATTGAAGGGATGGTAACACTGCCGGCTAGGGGATTTATTGAAAAACTGTAGTGTGGTTAACTAATTTGCCTTTTGTGCATGTATGCAGCATTCAGCACAATAAGTATCATGGAAAGCAACTTTTTTCTGTCCACTAGGGGGGAATATGATTTTCTTCTGTGAAGGGTGGCCAATCAGGAAATGAGATGTTGTAATGAGCATAATCCAATCATGGAAAACTCAATAAGACACTTAATAAGAACAAACCAATCAGTGCATCATTACAGTCTGTGTTTTTAAAAGTCTTTTGTTTTCACCTGTCCACATTTTCAGAACTATGTGGCTATGGGAAGCACTTTCAAAAGTCTCTATTTTTGGGTGTTAAAAATATTGGGGTAGTGCAAATGAAAGGCTAATGTCTGCATTAAAAAAAAAAAAAAAAAACAATGAAGGAAACACATCAAAGATCAGATGCCATGACACAACTGCTTTGACTTCCATTACATTTTAGAACCATCTTTGTAATCTTCCAAAGAAATTATAAACCCATCATAGTTAGTTAGCTCTTAAGAATACCCAATTACACTGCTTCTCCAGTTGTGTACTACCATTGCCCTCTTCATTTTTTAAAATCCTTGTTGGCCAACGTTGTTCAAAGAACAGATTAAATATCCTTTTCTGTAAGTTGCTTTTGATTAAAGTGTCTGCCGAGAAATAAATGTATTTATGTCCTGTGGAACAGGGAAGGTCACCTTCATATTGATAGATGGTGGATGTAGGTATCGCCCTTCTAATTAAGGGTTTTAAAACAACATAAATAATGATATAACATTCCTAAATCTGCTTAATTCGGTTAAGGTTCAGTAATTTGTTGGAGCCTACCCTGACATCCTTGCCAAGAGACATCCTTGGGTTTAGTCAATTACAGAGCCCAATTGTAAAGAACCTAATCTGGTATTGCCTCTTAACCCAACCAGCGCATCTTTGGGGATGTGGGAGGAAAACTTTTGTAGTAATGCATTTTATTGCTACACATGTTTGTGATGTGCCATCTGTTGCAATGAATAATGCAATACATTTTATTACTACATTAAAAGATACATTCCAATATATGGTGCACTGCAAACATCAACGCTGAGATCTACATTGATTACTTAGATTTCAACCTACCTTAGATGGGTAGCACAGCTAGATTGAATATAAATGTGACAGGTAAATTCTTTCAAAGTACAGAACGGTTAAATCTCCACCATTATAAACTCATGCTTGTGTCTAAGGCTATCCATCCATTATCCAACCTGCTATATCCTAACTACAGGGTCACGGGGGTCTGCTGGAGCCAATCCCAGCCAACAAACCCCGGGCAGGGCACCAGCCTACCACAGGGCACACACACAGACTACCCACTGCGCCACCGTGCCGCCCTGTCTAAGACCATGCCCTTTGGATATCAGAAGATGCTGAGCATTATTGTAATTCAATTTAATATGGTTAATTTTTACAGAGCCCTCTTCACTGAGTGCCCCTCAGAAATGCAATACAATAGTACAAGCTACCAGAGAATGGGATACAGATTTGTTCAAATACATCAAAAACAAAGTAGAAATTCCATCCATCCGTCCATCCATTATCCAATCCGCCATATCCTAACACAGGGTCACGGGGGTCTGTTGGAGCCAAACAGAAATTAATTAACATAAATGAAAAGAAACAACATCTGTCCTAATCAGCTAATTGTAGAACCACAGCCAAATTGTAGAAAAGGAGTCAGAGAAGCCAGACACAGTCAGAGTCCTGGAGACCTCAGTCAACAAGCCGACCCAAACTAGCCATTCTACAGCTGAGTCAGTGCTGGGCCAGCAAGTCTGAGTTTGAGACCCTCTTACCCCATGATTCCAGTTCTCATTTATCTGAGATGACTTTTTCATAAGTAGGCAAACAACTTGGCAATAGAGCAGTGGCAATAAGTGCCACATGATGATACCAAAAAGAGAAACAGAAGGCTTAGTAACACTTTGTAAAATATTGTATTACTTATACCTCTATATTTGTATTAGTGACTAACAACAGAGATGCAGTATGCACAGCTAATCAGCAGCTCTAGTCAGGGTGTGCTAAACTGAAGTAGTGAGTCTTCAGCCTGTAACTAAAATCTCGTCCCTCCACTGTTTTATTAATCCTAGGAATTATAAGCAAACCGGCATCGTGAGATCTTAATTTGTGCTCTGGTTTGTAAGTAATGATAAGGTCAAATAAGTAAGCAGGGTCTTGGCCATTTAACAACATGGTAAAAGGAGGATTTTAAAATCTGCCCTAAACTTAACCAGGAGCAAGTGTAAGGAATTAAGAAACCTGTGTATTCCATAATAGTTTGTTTTTACAAGATAAATGAACATTAGCACATAATCTGCTTTATTCATTGATCCTAGGGTCTATTCAGTGGTATCTTTTTAAAGTTATTTATGTGTTTCCAAAATTGCTGGGAAGATTTAGCAAAGCTGAATGTGCTCAGAAAACATAGCAGGGAATGACATCTTCATACTGTTTGAATGGAGTAATGAAGGATGAAAGAACAGCAAGATTTGTGATTTAGAAAATTCCAAGATGCAAAAGAAAAAAATACAGAACAAGCACTGGGAGATTTTACATACCACGTTGTACTCGCTCAAATGTCAATGCAGGGAAGATCAAATTTTACAAACCTACTGAGGCAAAGATGAAGGTTTCATTAAGAGCCAAGCACACAGTCCAGGTGGGAGACATTAAAAAGCCTTAGTACTGTGTTATTTATTACACTTTTTTAATAATCTTTACTTGAATGTATTGTGCTATTTATCCACTGGAAAAAAATGTCAAGCACTTTAAAATCAACCACAAAATGCTTAGTGTTTATCCAAGTCAAAATGCGAGTCAAGAGGTCTAGACATATGACAATCAAGCTCAAATTGTTCATTTCTTTCTTGAAAATGATAAGTTGAAGGTGAAAACTAACTTCTTGTGATTTATTTTTTTAGCATTGAAGTACTGGTTAACGGAATCTCTCTTTTTAAAATATCTAAAGAAACAGCATACTAAAACTTTCTGTAGCTCATCTGCTGGCTGTTTCCGTGTCCGAATGTTGCAGAGTCCATATGCCTGCAAGTACTTGAACAATTCGAGGTAAATACACCACAGACAGGCCATTTGTTTTGGCCCTGCAATGATGCATTGTTTTGCTGTCTACAGCACATTTTTACACCAGTGAAACAGCGGGTGAATAATGAAGCAGTCGAAGGGACGCCTCTCGCCCCTCCTGTCCACTCTTACAGCTATTTTTATTATTGTCTTACTTATAGTTTTCATTTTTCATTCTCCACGGGACCATGCCTCTTTAACGCAAGCAGCTTTCAAAGTTGGGTGTGAGACACATTCCCTGGGCTGCTGTTTCATTGCTGAGAACATCTGATTTTTAAGGTCTATGACAAAGCATAGGTTGGAAAACAGTATGAAAATATATGCAGGAGAAAGCCTTTTTAATTACTGTTAATTATTGGTTCTTTACAATGTAAAATCATTTCAAGTTGAAAACAAAGCATTTGTACTGTATATTTGAATTCTGCTTACTAATCATTAACTGTGAGAGGGGTTAGCATAAAATGAGGGAGCCTGTTTGAAAAGAAAGGGTGCAGTTTTTAATTCTCCAGATATGATTTGATTACAAGAACTGTGTACTTTGAGTGTGTATAAAGGCACTGATCACTTGTTCTGTAATATTATGGTTTGCTTTCCAGAAGTGCAGTGTGGTGTAGTGGTTAAGACTTTGGACCTCAATCTCTGAGGTTGTAGGTTCAAATCTCACTACTGACTCTGTGTGACCATGAGCAAGTAACTTCACATGCCTGTACTCCAACTGGAAAAAGAAATGGAACCAATTGTGTCCCAACAGTTGTAAATTGCCTTGGCATCAGCCAAATAATAAAAATACCTTCCAGCTATTCAAGTGTCTGCTCCACAGTGAAATATCGAGATTGAAGATTTTTACAAAGATAATATATGTGGTAACATTAAAGATGCTTTAATGAGGTTCATGACATCCAATAAATTCTTAGGGCCAGCGATAAAAAAAAAAAGTAAAAGCTGGGACATCAAATTGTGTTATGCTATAGCCTTGTAAGCACACTTCTACAAGATTAGTGATCATCCAGACTTACTCTACCATCACCTAGCACAAGAAGTTCAATTGAAATGCTTACAGTAGATGTTCAGCAAATGCATGCTGTTCCAGAAACAACAGAAACACGACCATATCAGATCATCCATTAACATGCACACAACGGTATCAAAGAGAAAAGTGAAACATGAAAACATATTCTCGATACATCAATATGTCTTTAATGAATAATGGATTTTACTTGACAACACAGCAAAAAGCCAAAGAACATCTGTTCTTTTTTTTTGTTTACTCAACCCAATATTAGAAATCAGGAGCTGGAACTACTACAGATATTCACAAAGCAAGGGGTTATTCTCCACCAATGCAGAACCAGAGGGTAGGGCATTAAATGATGGCAACATAAGGAGTGCATCTATGCGAAAGCTCCTAGGGAAGAAGATGAACTTGCTTCAGGCTGTGTTTGAGAACTTGATTTGTTGGATCTTTCCTTGTGGTTTCTGTTTTCTCTTCTTCATTGGCAATTTATATTTCATTAACTGGAACTAATCCTTCTACTCTATAAATTCATTGTTTGTGATCTCTACAAAGTGTTAGTCATGCATAGTAAGGATGAATAGCTTGTATTTCTCTAATATTTATAAATGTGCTTTCTCTGTGTGTGTTTAGACTGTACATACATTCAGTAACCCATTTTACAGTCTAACCTTGTTCAATCTATAATGCAGAGTACAGAGAATTGTAATGAAAAAAAAATTAAAAATCTGTAGTATTTTGCAGTTGTTTACAAAATAGCATTAAAAATACATTTTTTTTAGATCCCAGGATCATTGATTGGTTAACTAATTAATTAGTTTGCATTCACATTACAGTTCTTGCTTCCAGTGTTATTATTAATATTCCCAGTCTGAAAATCTGTTGCAAAAGTAGTATACGCATTTATGACAAGGGAATTTCAGCTTTTTGTGAATACCAGTTTTGACAGGTCATCTTGATAGTTTGTTCAGAATTCTGATCCATAAGTTATATTAACAGAGTAATTAGGATTTCTGTGTTGAATCTATATGACTGAATTTTAACAAGAGACAGGATATTTAATAGGAGCATTATTAAATGTTATGCGTAGGCCTTCATTTAATCCAAGGTGTGTGATTTTACAAGTCATACTGACGCAAGCACTGACACTGCCTAATCGTATATGTGCTCAAAATGTGCGAGCACGCTAGGTGCCACAATGTGAGTGTCCAGACCATACACACAAATGGTCCAGATGGACAGTTTTACCCATTGACAATTTGCAATAAAACTTTACCCATTCAAAAAAAAAAAAGCAATATGGCCACAGGCTTCTTAAAATGTCAACAAAGAAAAGAGCTGCATTGCTAAGTCTTGTGTTCTGAAAATACAAAGAAAAGAAAAAGTCATAATTAGACATGTGGATGGTTAGGAAGGTGTGAACACTATGGTCTGTCTATTTGAAAGAAAGAATTGGATGTACATAATCTATGTAATTTACAACAACCCCCAAAAATGTATTTCTTGTATAGCCCAAAATCATACAAGGAATGCCCCGCAGCCTTGACTCCCTACGAAGACAAGACAAAACCCCCAAAAACAATCCCTTATTGGAAAAAAAATGGAAGAAATCAATCAATTCAAAGAGATCCTCCCTTCCAGGTTGGGTGGGCGTGCACTGAAGTTAAAAAACGGGGTAAATACAACACAAAAAACAGAACACAACTAATCCTCTTCACAGTTCTAGATGGCCAGTCTATCATTGCCACCTCAGAAATACAATCAAACAGTACAAACTACTATGTTCTTGCACAGCACTCTTGACTAGGTGCAGGCACAGAGCTCCATGATCACTCTCAAGGCAAAAATGCAAGAACAGATTACTATATACCATTCACTAAATAGAGAATGAGGATACAGATTTGTTAAAATATATCAAAATTAAAGTAGAAACTATTAACATAAATGAAAAACAACAATATTTGTCTGTCAGCTAATTGTAGAACCACAGTCAAATGATAGAAAAGGAGTCAGACAAGCCAGACACAGTCAGAGTCCTAGAGACCTCGGCCAACAAACTGCCTTCCCCTACCGGACATTCTACAGCTGAGTCAGTGCTGGGCCGACCAATCTGATGAAAGGACCCTTGTATCCTCAATGATTCCAGTGTTCCTTTAACTGAGGTGACTGTGACAAAGTCACCAGTTTACTTTTGTGCCTGTTTATTACAGGTTTCTCCAGTAAACGTTTCCAAGATACTTTTATCATTGGTTATTTAGTTGTAAGTGTGTTGCTATATGATAGTTTGTGTTGTGAAATCAATCAGGTGAAAATTAGGCAAAACCTAATATACAATCTTCATCCACTACATTAAAAAACATAATGAAATACATTATATAGGCATGTGTTTTGCTGCCAGAGCTCATTTAACTTAGTCTCCATACTGTCCATGCACAAAACTCATTCTCTCTGCGGCATGTCTATTGTTATTATTGTTACCACACACACATGGAGGTGAGAAAATTGGCTCATGAGACCACTCACTCTACAAGACAGCCGAATGAAATTTCTGACATGGCAGAAATTCTTCTGATCTTACAACATCCTAGTTGGAAACGGGCATTGCAGCCCCTATCTTACTGCATGTGAAACAACAACTGATAAAAGTGAAATTCGAGCGGACTCTGAAAATCAGTTGGTGACTGCACATTGTGCCAGAATCACACAGTGTACGCTTGGCTTTATTTGCTGTTCTGTAGTATCCTTCACATATACTGAATGCTTAGAGGCAAGTAGCGGCAACTTGTAATATGTCAGTTCCATGTGAATTGGTGGCTTATTTAGTTAAAGTATTACTTCACTGAAAGACACAAGTTACCAAAAAGACGAAGAATTTCTTAGTCTTCCATCCAAAGCTGCTTCAGTTTTGTAAAGATTGATGAGATTCTGGTTGATGAAACTACCATTAAGCTCCATCACATCCTGTGTATGAGGTTTTGTTTTAGACTTTGACTTGACTGTTCTGACATTACATTGATTATTTGTTTTGAATCATGGATTTTCAATTGAGCTTTAAATGTAAGAGTAATGTCTAATTAATAGTAGACTCATCATTAACATCGCATCCAAATCCTGAGACTGCAAAATATTTATTGTATATACTCACGTTTAAGCTCTCCCACAGATAAGTCAGGACTTGATTTTACTGTATAATTTCTGGTATTTTATAACATCGGTCATATAAGTCAAATGCGGAAAACTCACGTTATTGGTCCAAGAGATTATGATATGCTAACGCCCACCTGAGAGAGTTACCATGAAGCACTCTGCCTTTTTTTCTATGCATGGTGCCTATGTGACCACACGGTAATACCTGAACTATTCCAATGCGACATTTCACTGTTTTGTGTTTTTTGTATCTCACACCCTCATACACCTTTATCGTAAGAGCATCTCTTATCTGCGATGGAGCATTCAATCAGAAGAAAATATGAAGCTGGTTTTAAATTAAAAGTCGCTGAAGTGGTGAAAGAAATTAGTAACTACGTTGCTGCAACAAAATCTGATGTGTCTGAGAAGCTAGTGTAAGATTGGAGGAAGCAAGAAGATGTAAAAAAAAAATTAAGTGTTGCATTTTTGAACAGGCATATAAGTCTGGGTCTGATTTTATGATCGATTTTTCAGGTTCAAGACCTGACTTATATGCGAGTATATACAGTAAACCTGTTGAATCCATGCTTGATCGGTGGTTTGAGATTGTTCTTGTTTTTATGACCAAAACTCCCTCAGCTTGAGGCAAATTATTCTAGAAATCATCAAATTCATTCGAGTGTTACTTCACATACTTAAAATGAGGAGCAACATTTTTTCCTTCAGAACAACTGTCTATATAAGATATTTATATTTATCCAGTGTCTTTCTGATGGTGCATCATCAATATTGTCATTTACCACAGTGAAAAGCTATGATTGTTTGCTGTTTTGACTTGTTGAGATGTAAACGAAGACCATATATCTCTTCACATGTTGCAGCATAAGACATTTAGGAAGTTTAGTATTTCTACATGCAGTTAAACACTTCAGCATTGATAAATAAATAGACAATTACCTTAGCTTTTGGATGAATGGCCTCCACCTGATTCTTCTCAATATCTGCATTTTATAGTTGTTATACAGAATATAAAAGTTAACTTTGGTATGTTTTTTTAGGGGCGGCACGGTGGCGGAGTGGGTAGCGCTGCTGCCTCACAGTTGGGAGATCTGGGGACCTGGGTTCGCCTCCCGGGTCCTCCCTGCGTGGAGTTTGCATGTTCTCCCCGTGTCTGCATGGGTTTTCGCCCCCAGTCCAAAGACATGCAGGTTAGGTGGATTGGCGATTCTAAATTGGCCCTAGTGTGTGCTTGGTGTTTGTGTGTGTCCTGCGGTGGGTTGGCACCCTGCCCAGGATTGGTGCCCTGTGTTGGCTGGGATTGGCTCCAGCAGACCCCCGTGACCCTGTGTTCGGATTCAGCGGGTTGGAAGATGGATGGATGGATGGATGTTTTTTTAGCTTTAAACAAGAAAAAAATAAAACTAGCTAAATTAAATATTATCTTAAAAATAGTATTTGTGCTATGTTGAATATACTTTTCTGATTTTTTCTTTTACTTTGGTAATTTTTTTGTTTGTCTAAAATAAAGATGGTTAGCATCTCTGGCTTACAGCACTGGGATACTGGATTTGATTGAAATACAGAGAAGCCACTGACAGCATGGGGTCTTCACGTTATCTCCTGTGTCCAAATGTGCTTTTCACAGAGTACTTTGTTTTGATTAGGTTTACTGGCAAATCTAAAGCAGTCTGGCATGAATGAGTGAGTGGGTGTGCGTGGGTGCACAGTCATGTCTTGTGACGGACTGGCTTTCCTTCCAGTGTGTGCCTTTTACTCAGTTTTGGCAACACAGGCTCTGTAAAATCAGATGAGTTGTTTTTTTTAAAGGAATGGATAAAAGAAGGTTATTAACAAAGTTTGCATTTTGTTAGTACTGTACTAGGGGGCTTTGCTTCCTGCTTGCTTCGCTCGCCAACCTCTGGGCCTGCACTATGTGCTAGCCTTTTTGTGGTTCTGCTGCTCGCGTATAGGGATGCAGATGTACAATTTAAACAGATTTTTATTTTCATGGGAATTGTTACATATGCATCAAATAAATAGAACTAACTATTTTACAATACAGTGAGTAAATTAACCATATTAAAAAATAGTAAAATGTAATAATTTGAAAGTAAATATTTTTCATGTTGCGTCAGAGTTAGTCGCTGAGTAATACGAATAGTTTGGCTTTGAAATTAACACACAAATACTTTTTAAACTTTTACTGTAAAACTTTAATAAAACAATTTTTTAAATAAAATTTTCATCAATATCGCATTGAATTTTGATTCTATGTTTGGACTTTCGTTGTGACAACGCAACGTATAACTGCCTGTGATTGAATTTTGTTTCTTTCTCTCTATTAAATAAAATGTCTTTTTTGAATGTTTGACTCTGAGATTTGTTAATTGCCTTTGCAAAAGCTATTCTAATGGGAAACTGTTAACGTTTTAATACAAATGGCATATCAAGATCTCCTTTGTTTTCTAATGTTATCCACGGGAGATTTACTACATTACCTCTCTTGGATACATCCTTCTTTCTACAGTAATTTGTGTGGTGGAAGATCAGATGGTGTTAATGGTTGTAGATACTTTTTGGGATATTGTAAGTTGATGTTTTCATGTTCTGCACGATCACCACCAACTGTTTCAGCATAGTCTATTTATACACATTTAACCAATTTGCCATGTAACTGATTGACATTATTGGCATTAATTCATTTGACTTCATCATTTCTCAGTGCTAGGATTGCCCATGTACTTATTTTTTCTGTTGATAACCCTTCATGATGAAATTCTTCAATAAGATTTGGACATAATTTGTCTTCTTTAATTGGGAACTTAAAGTGAGGAAAACGTTAAAATGTATAAGAGCTGAGAGAGCAGGAACTGTGTCTGACAAAAGCATTCACATGAATGAGAGGTGAGAGTACCGTGTGTATGGCTGAATATGGTTGAGAAGAGGGCGCGAATTGAAAAAAATCTTATAGCCAAATAATTGCTGGACTTGAAAAAATCTCTTCAAAAATGACTCGTTGCAAGATTTTTTTTATATAATAGAGAGATGTAAACTCTTACTTACATTGATATCTTTGCAAATGTGTCCAATTTTCTTCTATTATTGAACAATACTTAAGGTGTGTCTTCATCCTGTTTTCTGTTCCACATGAATCAATAGATAATACTTTGGTTGCGTGACAAGAAAAAAACAATTTGCACACATGCCTCAGTGGCTGTTTTAAATCATTCCAGAAGCAGTAATTAAGGAAAATAAATCCTTGATTATGGAGGAGTGTAACTGGTAACTGGGATAAAGCACAAATAAAACAAATGAGTCTTATAAACAAAACCCCACAATGCAAACCACAGTCCTAAGTCTCAGTTGAGATGAGTGCAGTTCTTACACTATTAATTCTTCTGTATATATCATCTGATCATATTCACAATGCAGACCGCTATGTATGTGGTCTGCTTAAATTCGTACTCTCAGACAGTGAGTGATTTAAGATCTCTTCTGGGATCCTTTGCTTTGCGAACTTTATATGTCTTGGTTAATATGAATTGTAGCTACTGGGTGCTCAAACATGTTATGCATATTCTACAACTATAATTGCATAAAATTTTTATCACTCCATATATTACTGGTATAAATACTTCAGTAAAGTTGTCCAAAGGAAATTTGTTTTTCAATAATGCAAAATGAATGTTTACTACTGCACTTTAGCAGATTGTTTTACTGTAATACGGATTAAGGTATAAAACATTATAACTTGAAGTAAAGCTTAGTGAGGCACAATTTTTTTCCTATTAATCATCAATATAATTTTTTATCATGTAGTAAAGGGAGTGACTAATAAATATCTGATTGGATATTATTTTGTCATTAATCTTTTAATATAATTGTAGCCATCAGATTTCCAGCCATAGACTGCATGGCCTCTTTTGCAGACTCTTGTATATACAGTATCTCTTATTTGGGTATACTTAGATTACAAACCCTATTTTAGCTATTGTGAGCTGTATATGTTAAATTATAAATCCTTTATAGTACAAATAATAATTACATAACTAAATTACAAATTGTATTATATTCCCCCTATAAGGTGCAAAAGTCCCTATATTCCCCTGTAATGACTCCCTTGAGGAATGTTGAACACATTACTTGCTACTCTCTGAGAGGTGCAGATTGTTTCCTCTATTAAACATGGTGATTAAATTTTCCCTTGATGATTAAATTAGACTCTATTCTAGGAGAGGTACTGTTTTCATTTTGAACCTTTTGGAGTCAAAGAGATTAAATATATAAATTAATAATATTTTATTCCATAAAACATAATTTCTCTAATTGGATTATATTATATTCAGTCTTATCAAAAAATTATACCAAATCTCACTTTCTTTTTGTTGTAATAAACATTTCTATGCGTATGTTCTTTGTGTATTTTGGGGTTATGACCTACAAGGAATCAAATTCTGTGGTTAATTTTACATTTGGAATTAAGGTTATGAAAGTCAATTTCGTTAACATTTTCTTAATTTTTTAAAGGTCACATGAACTTGATTGTCATGCTAATGACATAGTAGAAGTGATGCTATAAACACGACACTAATATTGCACTATGTGTTATCCCTTAGTGGATAAAATTCTTAAAATAAAATCTGCATAGTGTTAATTAGCTTCTTTTCAAGTAGGTCCAAACAGTAGGATTTTCATTTTGGTTTTGACTTCGCTCTGACTTTGACTCACAAGTAGACTTGTCCTTTGGTTCCTGGTTGCCTGGTGTAGTTTGATCTCACAGTTTTGACCCATTTCTGCCCCAGACCATGTCTAAGTTATCATTTATCATGTCCTGGTATTTCTTTACTCACAATAATCCTCAGGCACACCTTTGTGTCCTTAACACTTTGAGAAGTATGATAAATAAATTACAGTTCTCTATATGAAAATTTTAAAAAGTTACGAAATTCTTCCCTGTTGGTCAGCTGGGTCTTTATTTGTAAAGCAAATATAATCCAAAATTCTGTGTAAGCTAACCATACTGTTCTTTTTTGCCTAGATTTTGTCATTTGTAAACACAAATAAATTAATTGTTACAACTAATTCAACTTGTGATTCACAGTACGTAGTGGTGGTGAATCAATACCTCATCTACTATTGGTTACTTTTGCCTAGAAGTCGAATACATTTTTGCAGGTGTTAAGTTCATCAACATACAAAAAAACAGACAAAAACAGAAGAACAGCAAGAAAATACATTTACACTATTAATGATGTTGGTGATGGATTCTGCCAAGAATGCCTCTTGTCCCCTCACTTGTATTGACAGAATATTAAGGTCCAGATGAGGCTTGAAGAGTATCCAATTTGAAAATCTAAGACTTGCAGGTCTACTTACACACTGAAATGGCACACAGCTGAATGCATTTGGGATGAACATCATCATCTTCAAATCTGAGTTAATGGTCCTTTCCCACGAAAAGAGAGGCTTGTTCTCTTCAGGTAAGGTGTGAACCGCTGCTTCCAGTGGAACAGTGACTGTGAGATTGACCAGCCAGTTTGGTGCAGTGGTACCAGTTTTGCAGATGAGGTAGCAGACCATGACAGTGAAGAGAGCAAGAAGTCCTTGGATGAATTTTAATTTACTAGGATTAAATTCACATCCTCACCTAGGGTCATGAGCTCTGTTTAATAACAGAAACAATGATGAGTACAGGCTTGCTCGACTCCACCACCTTATATAATATGGAAAGGGTCTCAGCAATATGGAAGAGCCTCATAAAAGTATAACTGCTGTTTGCTTGGATTAAATGGTAATTGGGTGATATCTCCATTGAACCTCCCTTGACAGGTTAACTAGGCATAGCCTACTGGGAGAAAACCTAGGGGCAGACCCATGGTATGCTGGTAGGAATGTTCCTCTTGCCTAGCCTGGTAGCTTCTGGGAATTCCCAACAAAGAGTTGGAAGAAGTTGGGGTAGCTTAGTGTGTTGCCTCTGTGATCTTTACCAGGATAAGGTGACCGATGTCGAAGTGAAGACATTTTATTTGAAAAGTTCTGTGAAATCTTTCCATTACTAAATGGCACATATTTTGTGTTTTAAGTTAAAGTTTTTAAGTTAAAGCTCACTTGAAGCTTGTAACCTTTGATCTGATTACTTATCTGGGCTCCCACTGAAAAAACTGACAGCAAAAAAAGCAATGGATCCTTAATTTTGTCATCTCATTTTCTTTGCTTTCTTTTGTGCTCCAGAAGAAAGACATATGATACTTTCTTACTATTGATGTCTTCAATTAAACAATTGTTAATCTCTTTAAACTAAACTTGTTGGAACTGATTAAAATATATCTACAATGACTTTGAATGTGTATTTCTTAGTTATTTACCTGATCCTTTTATCTAAAACTACTTACAAAACACAATATACTTTATAAAATGTTTTTACAATTGTACCACATGGTCTATGTCACACAATAAAGAAGTGGTGGGGATTGAACTTTATATTATACAATTAAGTTCTTTACCTGCTTGGCAAAAAAGTCTTCTTAACTCAATTTGCTAGTGAAGAGTTGATTAATATTTTCTTTTTCATTTCTTTGGCGTGTTCTTACAATAACATGAAATTGCTTCATTTGAAAATATGTCTTCTAAGTGCTTTTACATAATCATTCAAAGTCTGCAGTAGGATTTTAAAACCAGACATATTGGTATTATCAACAAATGTAAGGGCTGCAGACCTTTTTATAATTTCCAACAATTAATTCTTATGTCCCTCCAAGTTGTCTGGAGCACTCGAAAAGTCAACCAAGTTCTTTCTTCATCTTTTTGCTTTTAAATTTCCTAGAAACAGCATAACTGTAAAAGGCAGGTTCCTTATCTTGTTCATGATTTCTTGTTGATGTTAATGTTCTCTTATCTTCCAGGTGGCCTCATTGGATATGCCCTGAGCCCAGCATGTCAAGTGTATTTCTGGAGAGGAAAGAAGACATGGCGTGAGGCATTTAGAATGTTCAAACCCAATTATCATGGTCATTCCTGTGCCTTCTATTCATGAGTAGAAGGACTGAGGTGATAAAGTGTGTTTGTTTGGGCAAGGTTGTAATTAGAGGTGCTTTACAGGGAATTTTGCAGGTGATACACTAATTGATTCACACATCACTCATGTAGACCTTGAGGGCACAGTAAACAATCTATAAATGATATTGTAATAATAATAATAATACATTTTATTTATACAAGGCGCCTTTCAGAGAACTCAAGGACACTGAACAAACAATAAATAAAAGACACAATTTTAAACAACTTAAAACATCAGAAAATCTAAAAATTAAAATCAAACAAAACCACTATAATCAGGAGGAAAAAGAAAAAGCCATTTTAAACAGATGTGTTTTAAGTTTACATTTGGAAGGATGAATATGATTTGATATTTTGGAGATCCGCAGGTAATGAATTCCAGAGCTTGGGAGCAGAACGGCTGAAAGCTCTGCTCCCCATGGTGGTTAGACGGGCGGGAGGGACGGTCAGATGGGTGGAGGAAGAGGATCTAAGGTTACGGGATGGAATGGCAACATGAAGAAGGTCAGACAGATATGGAGGGGCGAAGTTATGGATGGCCTTAAATGTTAATAGCAGAATCTTAAAATCAGTACGAAACTTGATCGGGAGCCAATGAAGCTGCTGCAAGATCGGAGTAATATGGTAAAAAGATGGGGTTCGAGTGATGATACGTGCTGCAGAATTCTGGACTAACTGAAGCTTATGAAGAGATTTATTAGGGAGACCAAAGAGGAGTGAATTGCAGTAGTCCAGCCGAGAAGTGACAAGACTATGAACAAGAATGGCAGTGGTATGAGGAGTGAGGGAGGGGCGAATGCGATTAATATTACGTAGGTGGAAGTGAGCAGACCAGGTGATGTTATTAATGTGACATTGGAAAGATAGAGTACTGTCGAGGATGACACCCAGACTCTTGACCTGAGATGATGGGGAAACAACAGAGTTATCAATAATAAGAGAAAGATTATTGGTTTTGGATAATGATGATTTTGAACCAATGAGGAGAACCTCAGTTTTGTCACTGTTTAATTTAAGAAAATTTGAAGAAAACCAGGATTTAATTTCAGAAATGCAGTCAATAAGCGAGGGTGATGGAAAAGAGGAGGTTGGTTTACCAGCAAGGTAGAGCTGGGTGTCATCAGCATAACAGTGAAAATTAATGTTATATTTGCGAAAAATATTGCCAAGGGGAAGAAGGTAAATAATAAAAAAGAAGAGGCCCCCTGGGGCACACCAGAAGTAACAGCGGTGGTTTGAGATGTGAAGGTTTTAAGCTGTATGAACTGAGTACACATTTAAGAATAGAAAAAACGATTATGTGAGTGGCCTTGCGCCCTGTGTTGGCTGGGATTGGCTCCAGCAGACCCCCATGACCCTGTAGTTAGGACATAGTGGGTTGGATAATGGATGTATGGATGGATTATGTGAGTGAAATGGTTAGTGATGTACAACCAGTAACAGCGCACTGCACCGCTTGACTTGAGCATTCCTAGTTTTCATACTCTTTCTCTGCACGTTTAACATTCATTTGCTCAGAGGTTGATGTGCTTGCTGCTTCCTAGCGGCCCGCTTCTTCTCTTCTTTTGTTGGCATCTTTTCGCGTTAAAACTGATTAAGTCGGTGTTTCTGTTTCAATTACTTAGTATGTTTTCTTTAATTTTTCACTTAAGCTGGCACTTAAGTGTTCAACCTGCCTCAAGAATGATTTAAGATATAAAGAGGTAGGGGAAGTGACAGCGAAGGTGGTAGGGATGAGAACAGCACCCGTACGCATGCACCACATGGCCGTCCACTGCCTAGAGTTCATTCTACAATAAAATAATATAAAATAATAAAAAGAGGAATAACCTTGGAGGTCAATCATCACCCTGAAAGCAGATAGTAGACGTCACGCAGTGTATGTATACCAAATTTCAGATCAATAGTTGAAATGGTTTGTGAACTACAGGTGATTTAAAATCCTAGACAGACAAACAGACAGCAATGGTAGCGTATTATAAAAGAAGATATGTGACAGCAAAATTCTAAAGAGTTCAATAAAGCAAAAATGGTTAACATATGCAGGTGAAAATTTCAAAGCAATGATGCCATCATATAGGCCCATGTGAAAAAAGATGGGCTTTCGCTTTTTCACTTGCTTAAATGTCAACTGCAGCCTTTTGGTAGCCTATAAATACTGTTCTCTATAGTTGAGTCTTTAGTAAAATCATAAAGCATTATGTAATATGTGGAAACAGCAGCAGTGCTTTATCGCCATCCTTATCGTTTAATTCAACCTGGTACTGCTCTGCTAACATAAAAATAATATTTTATGGCCTATAACGCATTGATTAGGATTTCAAGCACCGATTCTGTTAAGGTTTTTTATTATTTTTTTTTTGCCTTACATTTTCTTTTTTAAGTAACCATTCTCACTTGCAGGACACTATGAATCTATTTTGCAGTGGCACAGAAATCCTTTGAGAAATGAAATATGCATGTGCATGATCAAGTGTGATTTATTATTAAATAATTAATCCATCCATCCAGTTTCTTCTTCCTGCCTGTTCCAAATAAGGGTTACAGGGAGCACTGAACACAATGCAGGAATCAGTCCCAAACAGGGCATCAATGATTGATCATAGGCTAAACTTTTGGAGCACACATTAGTCTCATGAATTTTTAACTATGGTGTGCATTCAGTCTTACACACACACTCAGAAATATTAGGAAGTGAAGTAAAAGAAAAGTTTAGCATTTTTTTCTTTACTTCTCCACTTGAGTTTTTGTGTTCAGATTGAAATAATTTGCTTTTTATGGTATATACAGAGATTAAATTATGTTAACTAGTACAAAAATGCAGAATTTACAGATACATTTTTTCATCCCACTTATGCAGTACATTTTCAGATAAGTATAGTGTAACAAGGCTTTATTACCATGACTCCTTCTTCTTCATTGCTGTATATTTGCAGCATTGGCTTATGATATTGTATTTCATATTCTTTAACATGTGTCTGTGTGCATGTATGAGATCGATTGACTGCTGTGCACATTTTGAGTCCAACTTTTTCAGTATTGTGTTTACCCAAGTAGTTTTCAGATGGCCTTGTGGTCTCCTGCCATCTACCTTACATTCTGAGACCATCTTTGCAATGCATTGGTCACATCTGCTCAATACATGTCCAAGCAATCTCTTTTGTCTCTTGTATATGATGGCTCTCAGTGTTCTTTTCACTACCCAGTGCTCTCTGATCTCTGCATTGCATACTTTATCTATATGTCATACACCGAGAATCTTTCTGAGTGCGGCCATTTCAAACACAAGTACTTTGTTTTTTTATTTTTTATGAATGTGTCTATGCTTCACAGCCATACAGGTTGATTGGTACAATTACCGTGTAGTATAAGCAAACTTTTGCATTCACGCTACTTATTTTACGGTTCCAGATCTTGTCAAGTCCAATCATCGTTTGTAAAGCTACAGCAGTTCTAATTTTGATGTCCAATTCACTGTAGCTGTCTCTCATTATATGTGCTCCCATTGTACTTCAACCGGTCTACTCATTTCAGTGGCTAGCCCCTGAGTAGAATTTGATCATTGTTTGTGTCTTTGTTGTTGCTCTTGCAAGCTTGTAACAATTCAATTTTAGTTTCACTTATCTGAAGACCGGATCTGGAACTGCTTTCATCACCGTTGTCAAGCAGGTGTTGAGCTTCTTGTACCTGCTCAGCCATAAGAACTATGTCGTCTGAGAATCATTGGTTCTTGATTCTCCTACTTGCTACATTAACACTAACATTGTGTATCTTGTTGTCTCTTTGTTGTCTACCACTTCTCTCATGATATGTTTGACATAAATGTTGAATATGTCCAGTAATAATATGCATCCTTGACTTACATGATTTGTCTGAACTGTTCAGACCTCTCATTTTCCGACTAGTACTGCACTTTTGGTGTTTTTCAAAAGGATGCTGATCAAGTGAATAAGCTTTGGTTGGACACCATTATGATTCGGTAAACATCATATTACGAAGTACTTACTGTGAAACATGAGAAATTCTATAGTTGAGCATATATTTCTCATTTTTAATTGATATAGTCTTCTATTTACTTATGGTTTTTGCAGAAAAAATATACTATACAATATAATTTAATATATATATAAAAAGCCTAGGTTTATCCATCTGTCACACAATAATTACTGGGGCTAGAAAACCTTGATCTTGTTCTAAATCAAAAGCTTATGGCTTGATATGTGCTTTTGAATCAACAAATTTGTGGTAGTGGAAGCCTGGTCAAAGTGAGCTGGGTTTGTGTGTTTCTTATTGCAATCTGATCAAAAAGATGACAAGGCAGAAAGAAAAGGAACATCAGCAACATCTGTTAAGTGTGAAACAAAGTGCAGAAGCCCATTTTATGATAGATAGAAGAAGAATGACAGGTGCAGCTGACTGTCAAGTACATATCACGTGGGCAACCTGCTGGTATTCAAGAACTACAGGGCCAAGTATTTTGACGTTGGTCTGAATCAAAAGCTTATGACCTGATACATGCTAGTGAATCAACAAATCTGAGGTAGCAGCAACCTTGGCGAAGTGAGCTAAGTTTGTGTGTTTCTTATGGCAAATTGATCGAGAAGATGACGTGGCATAAAGAAAAAGAAGAGATCTTGATCTTAATTGAAAGCTTATGACCTGATACATCAAAAACGTTGACGATGCACAACATTAGAGAAGTAAAATAATCAACAAATTGATATGACAGAAAGAAAAGTGGAGCCATCGGCTGAGCATGTTACTGTTGCAGAGAAAAGTTTATTGTAATAAAAGCTCTATCCTTGCAAGCCTATTGATAATCCACAGGACACACTACATACATCTTCCTAATTCACAATCCAGTGTAAGCATTGTGTTTATTGATCATCTACCATGACGAAGAACTCTGTAGTAGGACAAAGGAGGAAGATGAGCAATGACATCTGCTGAACATCAGGCACATCATGGAAGGTGCTTAATACAGGATGCAGAATACAAGAATGAGAGCAAAAGAGAATTGCCTGCTGATAAACGAGCACAGCTTTGGAAAGTTACATCTGTGAAGCTGTGCTTTTTCAAGGTGAAAACAAAACATTGTCTTGCCAAAAAGTTCATCTTCCTCCAGATAAACCAGCTTAATTTAAGGCCCAGAGGATCTACTCTATACATATAAAAAGATTAGATAAATCATGCAACATTTTCATGCAACACTCATTTTTCTTCAGAACTATACGTCATGTAGTATACAGTACATCTATATATCATTTTTTCATCTTCATTAGAAGAATACAACAATGCTAATCTCATGTCAATACAGTACAACCAATTTAATATGCATGCATCGACCGAAATACATTATGTACTGTACCTCCACTCTGTTAATAACAGCAGTGGTTCAGTTGTGTGTTAGCAGTCAACAAGCTCCACTCTGGATCCAAAACTATCTCCTATAATAAGAAAAACAAAATCACATTAAATTAAACATAAAAAGCCTTTATTTAACATTGATCCAACATTCACTGTTCTTGTTGGGAAAAATATATACAGGGAAATTGGAGATGGGAGCTACAATGGAAGAGATAAAATTCATGAATGAACTTGATAACCATATGATATTATAATCCTTAATAACTATTATTATTTGCAGTGTAATCAACCCTAAGTTATGTCAGTTGGTTATGCTGTATGCCCCTCACCCTTCATATTAAATATCTACAGTATACTAAAAGGTGTGTATTATCTTATATCTCTTGACCAAGACAAGTATTTGCTACATTATCATCCTCTTTGTGAGAGATACAGAGTACATTGTGCTTAGTTCTATTGTAATGCAAACTGTATCCGTTGGCATGGATTAACAATTTAGCTGTGCTGAAAAATGAACCTGTTTTGTGATTCAGAAATGAATCCATCATCTCAAAGCAAATGAACTCTATTAATAAAATTTCAAGGAAACAGACACTTAGCTTATTGCAAACTGCAAGTTTATTTCACCTAAAGCTCTTATGTTTGATTGAAAAAAAATCTCTGTGCCACTGAAATATTGAGATTATAAAGAATATCAACCAATGTCAGAATGATATCAAAATATCAGTTTTGCTATCCCAAATATATTCATCATCTCCAAACATTAATGGAAGCGGTCTAACTACTCCTAACATTACCGTGTGATGAATTATGAGTGTGAGGGGGAGAGAGTGAGAGAAAGAGGAGATTAGAGTAACAGTAATCAATTTCCTAACCCATGAAATGAACTCTGGGTGTTTGCCAAGGTAATGTCATGCCAAAGGCTAGGCTGGCTTACCAGGCTGTTATTTGTCCACTTGAAATAATGCATCCATTATGTGTCCAACAGTGGTAATATAACTCTAGAACTATACTATACTAAACTATACTAGGAGAGAACATGGATTTATATCTATTTAGTGATTCTCCCTAACACAGAATTATGCTCTAAAAAACTAACTGTATAATGTGAAGGAGACAGATACACATATGTATAGACTTCCTTTTAAGATTATTAGCCCAACCATAGTGAATTTCACAACAAATGAAGGATAATCCAAATGCTTGTTGCAAAATGTAAGCACATTCTTCATTGAAGTATTCCTGCAAAAGCTCCCTGAGCATTCTTCATTTATCAGGTGAATATCTTTTAAAAATGTCCACTTTAATACAAGCATAGTACATGAACACTAGTTGAATTCAGAGTGCCTGAAATGTGGACAGCAGTGTGAAGCAGATTAGCCCATTTTAAAATGATCATTGCAAAAGCAGTGCACTTTTCTGAAATGAGATGGATAGATCAGTCTTGTCTCTTAGATTCAAAACTTTCCTGATTTACACATCAGTATCCTAACAGTGAGTAAATCCATTGTTGACACACTGTTCTGAGATTAAAAAGATGTAATTAGACTAATTGTTGAAAAGAGAATCAGTGAGCATGTTGACTTTTACACTTTTCTCCCATCTGGAAAGCAAAAGTAAGCCGGGATGAGAAATTACATTGAGACAGAAACTGCCAGCTACAGTATGTGATTCAATAAGCAACTAAAATCATCCCATCCCATGCTGTGGCCCCAGAGACTGAAGCAGCATGTATCTATTTAATTTAACAAGAGTGTATGTGTTGGTACTCATAATGGGTCCCTTTTAATTCAAGTGACAGTTTTACTGTTCCTGAGTTATAGCATCATCTCCTAAGGCCCATTATGCTGCAGGATTCTTTCACACATGGCCTTGCTAATTCTCCACTCGTTGCAGTCAAGTAGATTTGTCCACATTCTTTGTTCCCTTTCATTTTCTTGAATGTATGGAAAAAGAAGAAGGAAAGAAAAATAACATTCATTGAATGGCCCAACAGTGCACTCTACAGGTATGAGTGGAAAGTGAGGGGCACTGCTCAGTCCCAGCTGTTCTTGTTTCAAAGGACCTGTAACATAGAAATGCCCATCAAAATTCTGAAGGGCCTCCTGAAATGGGTTTAATTTAATAAAATATAACTGCAATAGAGGAAACAAAGGCAAACTCTTAAGAACAATTCGTGTAATTTTTAAGAATAGGCATTAACATAATGACAGAACTCAGCAAAAAAGAGCATGATGGTAAACAAAGCTAAAGCCCATTGAAGCTACAACACAGAGGTGGAGAGAGTTTGGGTAAAAGCAGAAATGAGTAAAGCTTCATCGTCATCCTTCTCCTCCTCCTCCCTCGTTTCCCAGATACAATTGAAGGACTGAAAGCTGGCTGACTACCTAGCCAATCTAGTGGGAGAACAGGCCAGAGGACCTCTTTCATCTGGTGCTCTCTGTAGAGCCACATGTCAGATCATGACTTCTGCCAGGACACAGGAAACCTTTGTTTGGACTTCATTACAATACAGCACGTGGGCAAAGGACTGAGCTAATGGGAAGGGCTTCTCAGTAGCGTTATTTGCATTATAATATTTCGAGGGGAAACAAAAGGGCAGAATAAAACCTGGCCTGTGCAATGAATATAAGGGACATTTAGCAGAAGTGAACAATGAAGGAATTGGCTGATCTGAAAATGTTAATTATAACCATGTGGTGTAGCGGGTCCACAGCTCAAGTCAAAAAGGCCACTTTTTAAATTAATAATCGCCGCACTCGCGGCTTAGAGAGGGGGCTGTCGTAGTGTGGCCGGAGCGGTTACTTGGTGAATTCGTGATGCGGGCGGTCCTTGCTTAAGTGCACAGGTGAGGAGTCATCCGCATCCATAATTGATGCCAGGAGCTGCTAATTGCCACACCTGATCCACGTCCCCGTGATAAATAATAGAAGCTCGACGCAGTTAGGGAAAGAAAATGGAAGGAACGAAAAAAGATGGTGAAGGGAGGTTAATGGAGAAGGGAGTATGAAGCAAGAAGGAGAAAGCCGGTGCAGGAGAGCGAGCGGGGTGTCTGGCTGGCACCCGAGGGCCGACGGTAGTGGTCGCTCCTGCTGAGCGCTTCTTTGGAGCAGGAGTGACCAGGAGAAGGATGCTTCGCCGCAGTGAAGGCAGCGGGAGTCGGGGACTTGGGAAGTGGAAGCCCCAGCGTGAGCGTCCTGGTCACTGGGGAGGCCTTGTCTCGGTCTGGGTGCCAGGGATCAGAAAGACCACCAGACCAGTACTGTGTAGAAGGTTAGCTGCATGTAGGGTGACTCTCCTGGTGCATAGCCTGGAGGGGAGAAGCAGAGGAGTCACCAGTAAAAGAAGGTACCGGGCTTTGTTTTAAAAGACTGGTTCCAGGCATTGTTTAAAACTCATTGTTTTTAAAAGAATTTTTTTTCCTATTGGATTTCACTTGTTTTTATGGGATTATTTATTTGAAGATTTGAGACACTGCACTATTTATTTGGACACTTTGTTTGATTTTGTTGTTTTTGATAAAAGCACTTTGCACCATCCCCTTTGCTTCATTGTTGTGCCTCACTGTCCAACTCATCAGTGACATTACAGACAGTGTAGGGTTCAAGAGCTCCCAGAAGGAAGATGGGAGCATGGAGTAGAACCCGCATTGTCACAAACCAATTTGCTGATATCTTAAGCTGCAAGTCAAATTGAAAATGTACACTTAATAGGAGAAACAAATATAGTAATTAGGCTAAATGAATATACACATTAAATCGATAACACTATTTACAGTAGATGAAAGTAGACTAAAAAATAAACTTTTAAATTTGTATTCTGCATATCTACTTGTAATTTATTTATTACAGATATAATCAAGTGTTTATTGAAGCATGAATGTAATTCTGTATAAAGAGAGAGAAATATCCCATTGACACAAGTATTCAGACCCTTTATTCAGCTTTTAGTTGAAGCCCCTTTGGAAGTAAATACAGCCTGGAGTCTAATTAGCTATGTTGTACTGGAATTGGGGATTTTTTGCCATTTTTGTCTGCAGATCCTTTCATGCTCTGTCAGTATGGGTGGATACTGTTGGTGGGCAGCTATTTTCAGGTCTCTTCAGAGATGTTCGATTGAGTTCATATCTTGGATTTGGCAAGTTAACTGAAGGACATTCCCATGCTGTGGTCTTTATGCTTTGTTCAAAGGGTCATTGTCCTGTTGGAAAGTGAATCTTCAGCCCAGGTTCAGGTTTAGTGTGCTCTGGAGCAGATTTTCATTAAGGGTATCTCTGTATTTTGGTCCTATCAACTGTACCTCAAACCTGGCAAGTCTCTCAGTCCCTGCCAATTAAAAACAAGCCAACTGCATGATGCTACTACAACCAGGGTTCAACATTGGAATGGTATTACACAGGTGATGACCAGTGCCTGGATTCCTCCAGACATGATGCTAATTTTGGTTTCATCAGACCATTGTTGTTTTTCACCATCTGAAAGTCCTTTAGCTCTAAGAGGGATTCCATGTGTCTTTTACTGAAAAGGAATTTCTATCTGGTCACTCTGTAATAAACCCCACATCGGTTAAATATTTCAGTGATGGTTGTCCTTCTTCAAGTTTTTCCTATCCTCACACAAGTTCTCAGGAGCTCAGCCAGAGTGACTATCAGGTACTTGGTCACCTCTCTAAATATGGCTCTCCTAACATGACTGCTTAGTTTGGTGGGTGGTCAGCTCATGAAAAAGTCATTGTTGTTCGAAACCTCTTCCATTTAAGAATAATGAAGGCAACTGTGATTTTGAGAACCTTAAATATTTTCCTCAGTTCTGAGCCTTTGCAGAATTCTGTCTCTAAGCTCTGCAGGCAATTTCTTTTAAAGTCAAGGCCTAGTCTTTGCTCTGGTTCACATTTTCAATGGTAGGACAATCTATAGACACGAGTGTGCCCTTGGACAATAATCAAGGTCCAATCACCTGAATTAATCAAAGGTGGACACCAAACAAGGTGTAGAAACATCTTACTGATGATCAATAGAATGGAATGCACCTGAGCCAGATTCCAAGTGTCATGCCATAGGGTTTGATTACTTGTGTTGATGTGATATTTCAGTTTTTTATTTTTAATAAATTTGTAAAGATTTCTAAAATCTTGTTTTTGGTTTGCTATTCTTGGATATTAGGTGTTGCTTGATGTGGGAAGAAGAAAATTGAATTGAAATGACTTTAGCATAAGACTGCAACTTAGCAAATTGTGGAAAAAGTGTGTGGGAGAGGGTCTGGATACTTCATATGGTATATAGATGTTTATTTACTGATCAAGAAAACTTTGAGGTTTCATTTAATCCATTCTTTTTTCCTTTGCATATGTACACAGGTAAGAGTTTAGTGTTCTCATTTGCTTACATTTTTCACAGAAATACTCCCAAACTCTTATTACATGTGTAGTAATGGATATAATGGGTGTTGTCACGCATGTGTGTCAGAGGGTCACCGTCCAAGTTCCTCCAAGTTATGTAGTTCCACTCTGGGCCGAGAGGGAAGCTGCCACTAATTATATGTTCTTTCTTTCCCCCACAGCACTAAAAAATCAGCCAGTCAGGGCAACCGACTGTGCCTCTTTTGGTTCCCTAGGCCGTAAAAAAACAACTGGCCAGAATGAGGCGTCACTTCATGATGGAGCAACTGACGAGATGGTGCTCCTCTATCACCTAAAAGCAGGATTACTTTGGCCCATTTTGTTTATTTAGAATAGTATTTGAAATAAAGAGGAACATGATAGCGCCCCATCATTTATTTTGTCATGACTTGCCATTCCCTTGGACAACCACAGTGTATGTCACAATGACAGGGAATTACAAGTGCCACAGAACTCAAAAGGTGCAAAAAATAGTTGTTTTAATAAATAAACACATGGTATGTATAATTAAATGGTAAACGTGATGTATTAAATAAAATGGAGTGGAAAAAAAACCCTGCTCAGCCTGACTACACAGAATGTAGTTCCTAACTTTCAAATGAGGTGGCTTGCACACAGTGGCCAAAACACCACAATACTCTCCCACTCCAGCCTCTGCATTTTAAATGTAGCCTACCTCCTGACTTTGAGAGAACTAAGCTTTTGACAGACAATCCACTTTACAGTCCGCTAGATGCTGCTGCTGGGGTCTGGAAGGCCCTCAGAATGTCCTAGAGCCATCCCAACAGAGTTCTCTTAGGCAGTCTCTGGCATTCTTGCATGTGTTTGAGACTCAAGAGCTACACACCCTTGTTATTACCTGTGCTGTCAGCAGGGGAACAATCATTCCAACAGGAACCGCTGGCAGCCACAAATTGGTTTGGAGGAAATTCTCATGTTCATTGGCAAATCACCCATGACATCAAACTAATGTCAATGCCTATGGAATAATAAATTCCAGGGAAACCCTTTCAACAAATATTATACACAACCACTTGGCAGCTGTATAAGCACATTGGCACCAGTTTCTCATTTTAAGTTTTGACTCTGCCTGGCACACATCCTGTTGTGTGTCAATCCTACAACCCTTTTGCCGCTGCCATTCCTTTTTCCTGCCAGGCACAATATCACAAAATATGTACTAATACATTAATTTTTCAATAGATCAACATGTTGGCACAGAGGTTAACACTACTTTCTCACACCTTCTGAAACATGGACCCCAGTTACAATCTAGCAACTGCAAATTGTCACTAATATCTATCTATCTATCTATCTATCTATCTATCTATCTATCTATCTATCTATCTATCTATCTATCTATCTATCTATCTATCTATCTATCTATCTATCTATCTATCTATCTATCTATCGACTTTTTGTTTGTTTTATCCCCTTTCTTTCTTTCTTTCTTTCTTTCTTTCTTTCTTTCTTTCTTTCTTTCTTTCTTTCTTTCTTTCTTTCTTTCTTTCTATATGAAAAAAATATAAATATTATTTATTTTCATTATCACAGCTTTATTTCTGCCTCTCACTCTACACTACATTCTTTTTCACCTACTTTCTATTTGCTACATTTGCATATAATTCCCCCTTTAGACCTCAGTGTAGTTACACCCATGTGCTCACACAGCACACAACTCTTCTCTCCTATCTCTCTCTCAAATAGATGCGGCTGCTTCTGCCCAGCCTGGTGATCCATCTCTGTCAGGCAACTAAAATGATAACGCCAATTAAATGAGCAGAGTAATTGCCCTCTGGTCCCAGGTGGCTCCCCCTGGCTTGCTGGCAATGGAATAAGAATGACACCCCAGCCCCTAGTGGGGGGACAGCCAAATTTGTAACTTTTAACCCTGGCTGAACCTTGAGCTCCCAGTTGTCCTCAGAATAACAATCCAAAGAACATGCTGCGAAACGGATCCTGCAGGTCGCAGAGACACTTATGCACTGTAAAATGTAAACACTTTGTCCTCTTCATCTCTCATCTTTCTGAAGGCAGGAAGAAGCACTTTATCGGCATCATTTCCACACTGTAGATTTGTTTACTCATTCAAAAGCATGGCCCCAAAATTTATGCAATTTCATACATAACTAAAAAAAATCTTTTTAAAAAAACACATTGACAGAGAGTTTTTTTCCTTGAAGACTACTACAAAGCAAAGGGTAAAAAGTTCAAAGAGCTCTTAATAGTCATGTAGCTCAAGTGAAAGTCGATGCTACTGAGCTTATCATACTGTATACTCTGATTAGGCCTGCTCTGTGCCAGTGACTCTCCTGGCTTAGACCAGACCACTATACTGATCTACCATGACAGGGAGCACAACCTATGACTGTTTACATTCAATTTTTGATTTTTTTATTTTATGTTTATTAAACATGTCTACGAAGGTGTAGTTGATCCATTGACCAAAACATAAGCACTTTTTTTATGTGGTCTAGTGGCTAACGTATGGGACTTTACGTCTCAGTGTTGCCTGTCCAGTCCTCATTTCTGTCTCACTGAGGGACCTCAAATGAGCCACTTAACATGTATGTGCCCCAATTGTAAAAACTACATGTAACAAATTGTATTAATCCTTAGCACTTGTAAAAGACTTGAGATGATGTTTCACTATAGGACAGTGTTTTATAAAAATAAATGCTTTTTTGTTTGTAAGGGCTATTGTTTCAGCTGATAAAAAAAGGCATTTCTATGGTGATTTTAAAAGTGACAGCCTTATTTTACTTAACAGTAGGACTCCATGAGCGATTTTATATTCTGTGCTCTTTTTGTACCTTTTATTTATACTCGATCAAAGGTTGTTAGTCAAAATTTCAAGAAAACTGAATACAGGACTACTCATTTTAAACCAATCCAACAATTCATTTCCAATGGCAAAGAGTATTTCCTGACAAAACACAACATAGAAACATACTCAGATGCTCCCATAAAAAAACAAAAAAAAACGATATACATTATGGGAGATAAGGAGTTACACTGTTTGAAAATAATAAGAATAGGAGCAGAGGCAAAGCAAAGCTAGAAAATATAATATGTTACCTTTGAGAATAGGGGAGTCACAATCTAGAAAGGGAATTAGAAAAGCAATTAGTCAGTAAGTTATAGTCTCTTCATTATAAAATGTTTAAAAAAAAAAGTCATGTAACAGATGGTTTGTACGCGGAGGAGCTCTACATATGGAGCATAAATCTATGTAATTGCATGTATTTTTGGGACTATAAGAACTAGATGTGATCCTTTCGAGTAAGATTTCTTCTAATCTAATGTCCTCTCATATTTAGAACTAGACCCTTCAATCAAGAAGCTCCCTTCAAGTTGACCCAAAATTTGGACTTATTGTCAAATGATTTGCTCATTGATGATGCTGTTTTGATAGTCATTTTAACATTACATTTAAGAGTTCTTGTTTGCCATGTAAACCCTTTATTCAGGTATTTAAATCTACAAAGGAAACACCACTGAAGCATAAATCTGAGTTCATAAATAACAATCTACCCCCAGGGTTTCATAAACGTACCACAGTTATGGCCTCAGGGACTCAACTGGCAAAACCATAATGGTTGAACCATGAAATTTCTTTCAGATTCAGAAATGAAAATCTGTACAAATTGGATTTGTCTTTAGGTTAAAATACCCACTCTGCCGCTTTTATGATATCTATTCTTGCATTTATCTCTTTTTTTCCTTTTGAATTTTACTGACGTTACAATCAAATTACAATAACTAAAAAACAGTCCAATCAAATGTATACCCAGTGCTACATTTCAAACAGTTATGTCTCAAATAAAATAACCCTCTTTATATTTTTTAAATATATTTTGATTATGCTTAGCAGAAATGGTTTTCCAGCCTATTATGTAATGTTTTTGTGATCAAAAACAAAATATATACCGTGGAATAAAAACACAGACTCCTAGGTGCACCCTTCTAATCTGAAATGAAAACACAAAAAAAAAAACCACTTCAGAAACAGCTCAGCTATCACCATTACAATCAAGGTTGTCTCGTGGATTATTTGAAGGTCCTTAGTCTTGGAGTTCTGGTCATCAGGTAATGACCATTTCAACTGGGTATCCGGAATATATGTCAGCTAACATGGAAGGGGCTGTACTATCGGACCAGGGCAAAAGTTAGGTTAGGCATCCTCTATATTGGGATCCTCTGAACTGTGGGGGAAAGAAAAGGAAGTTAATGATATGGTCCCAGCCTTGTCAATAAATCTACAATTAAGAAATAGAACAATGTGCGATATTAAAGGTTTATACAAATAAATGCAGGATATATCTGGAATAAGTTTTAGATGATGAAGTATCTTTCAACACAATGAGTGCTAAAGACCAAGCCATTCATTTAATTGTATCAAATTACATTAGAAAGCTGAAAACTGGAGTTTAGATGAAGAACAACAAAATTACAAGTTTACTATTCAAAACCTGCTATGTGAGAGTTAAATTAAAAGAAAAAAAAAACTGTTTACATAGACCATTATGAAATAAACACCAAAATAATAGACAAAAACAGAAATAATACTCAAGTTTAATTTATAACAATAGTTGAACTGACAAATAAGGAATTACAGGTTTCCTGCTAACATTAATACCGGTGATGTTATGGATTTCTTTTATAATAAACTGCATATCATATAGTTATTGACTGAACAATCAACTTATAGAACAATAGCTAAACAAAGAAATAAAGCATTGGAAGTATCCAGAGCAATTCCTTGTAACATTAGTACTAGTGATTTTATGGATTTCTTTAATAATAAACTTCATAGCATACAGTTATTGACTAAACAATCTGTTCCTAGATATACCACTACTGTATCATCTCGCTGCTCACATGCGTTGCATTAGCAGGTTTTTAAGTTAATCACAGAGAAAGAAAATCTGACACTGATTTATAAAATATAACCAATAACAACAACGTTCTCACTGTAAATGTGAAGAGGGCACGGTAGCACTTCTTGACACACTTCTGCTGAATAATGATAGGCATAATTCCAACTAGAGATAGCACTCATAATACAGTAGTTGGAGTTCCAATTCCGAGCATAACTAATACATCTTTATAGGCCAGAATTATGCAGTATCCTCCAAAATGTTTGGGACAAAGACACATTTTCCCTTGATTTACCCCTCTATTCCACAGTTTAAAATGACAAATAAAAAAAAAACAATTCAGACTTGATTAAATTGCCCATTGCAGACTTTAATTTAAGGGTATTTGCATACAATTTGGTCACACTATGTAGAAATGAGAACACTTTTTCAACATGGTCCTCCCATTTCTGGGCACCATAATGTTTGGGACAATTTGAGTTGCAGGTTTTTGTAATTACTCAGGTGTGTTTTATTGCTTCATTACATGGCTGAAGTCATAAAGAAAACACATAACATGGTGGCATCTGTAAAAACAAAATAAACAAAACCACCAAAAACACATGGATGGCATGTAGTTGCATTAGAGTTGTCAAAGGGAAGTGACAAATTAAAATGCAGTTACTGCTGTACATATCTTGATCCAAAATAAGTACACACATTGTCATCATAATGGTGTGATCCTGACTATTCAAAAATGCTTAAAATGGATGCAGGCCTCAAAAACAAACTGCAGTAAAGGTCTCAGACTCGAGAAGCAGGTTTATGGCCTGTACAGTGCACAAAGTGGGCAAAGATTTAAAAGACAAATTTTTGTATCTAAAAGAGAGAGAGAGAGAGTTAAAAAAAAACAAAACATTTGCCCCAAGAAAAGCAAATAAAGTCCCTTTTATATTTAAACATTTGTAACTCACTGCGCAAAATCCATCCATCCATCCATTTTCCAACCCGCTGAATCCGAACACAGGGTCACGGGGGTCTGCTGGAGCCAATCCCAGCCAACACAGGGCACAAGGCAGGAACCAATCCCGGGCAGGGTGCCAACCCACCGCAGCACTGCGCAAAATGCAAAATCCAAAAAGAGTAGCCAGACATAATACTTGAATTGAAGAGCAAGGGACCAAAACCAAAAAGGCCAAACTCAGAGAAAAACACAATCCACAAGACAGGAATGCACATCAGTGCTGAAGCAGTCATATTAACACCTGCATCTCCTTAAATATTGCTGAGGTGGTTTCATCACCAGCAATAGGGGGTCCTGCCTCCTGAGGATTCACATATAGAGGACAAGGCAGAAAATGCAGAAAATTAATACATACATTAACATAATACAGCAATGTACAATATTGCATAAATAAAATGCACAAAGAACAAAATCTACAACATAATCAATAACATTATGTACAAAACAATATTTAAAAGACAACAAAATGATTTAATATAAAGAAAACAAACCTGAGCCAGAGATAAAACTGACTCAATCATGAGACAAAATACAGTATGTAAGTTTGTAGTCACAGCAGGTAATTAGATACTACTACTTTAAGAGAGAGTGTTGTTACCTTAGCTTCTCTTTAGTGTTTCGGTAATGTCCAAGTGAAATATCTAGAGCAAAGCTTGCATACATAGATGTCTTTGCAGTTAAAAAAATAATAATAACGATAATAATACCATTAACATTCTACATTACATTTATATTTACATTACAGATTATTAGGGAAGCTTAAGGCATGGCTATATCAGCCTGACATTCTTACCAGGATCCTCTGCCCACTACTTGTCTATGAAGTTCGGAACTCCATGATTAAGATATTGGAGAGAAAAGTGAATAGCCACCTCAGGAGATGGGTGAGATTACCAAGGAGCCTAAGCAGCATCACACTTTACAGTCATGCAAAATTATATTTGCCCCTCAAGTCTCTGGACTAGGATTTTAAAGTCACAAAAACTGGAGAAGTGATACAGTATAGGAACTCAAACGATCGTGGGTAGCTGCAGCTGGAATTAGAGGAGGTTGTTTATCAGGCTGAGCACAAGGGTTTGGGGAGTAGTGTGACACAAGGTCAAGCTGGACTGGGTTTATTTGAGACTCCCCACATTAAAACCACCAGGGGGAGGAAGGAGTGTCAGCTTTTTAGAAAGAAGTGACAGCAGAAATTGAGAAGGAAAGATCATGCAGGGCAGGTGTTATGAGACAACAAGGAACAAAGACTAGATGGGAAAAGGGGGTAGAAAGGAAAGTGACATGGAAAGAGTTTTGGAAATCTGAGCCACACCCTTTAAATTTCCTCATTAATTCAGCGTATGAATCCATTCAGCCCACTCCATCAAACCTGCACATATGGGATAAAGCAGAGTCTCCGGTCTGCCCACTATGCTACAAGTGAGAAACCTTGACCAGGGACATTACAGATGGCATCACGATCAAGTCTTAAAGGCCATTGCCAAAACTTTAAGTGCAGGATTTAATGCAGCCAAGCCATCTCGCTCCTCTATGATGACTGCATTTTTTGTAGCCAAAATTTATAATGTAATCATCTGTAGGCACCTTAAGCTTCCACAGGGGATTGGCAGATGTTGTTGGACCAACTGAATTTCCCCAGCCACATTGCTTTCATAACCTTGATAACAGACACTGGCATCTTGTCTGAGGTCACCAAGTGAGTGGTGATGCTGGAGCTGACAGTCCTGTGGTAAAAACCTATGGAAGAGGCCTCTGACAGGATGCTCACCAAATATGCAGGGCTGGTCAGGCAACATCAGTAAGTGGGATGGAGATCAAGGTGCCTTGCTATAGTGGTTGGCTACAGGGGCTTTGCCGCCTGTTCCCTATTCTAGGCCTTTAGTTTTCTGGGAATTGTAGAAGGTGAGAGGAAGACAGCCATCCACAAGACTTCCAAAGTGGCAGAGAGAGCTTCTCAATGGTTGTGGCTCAAGAGAGGAGAAAGTTGGGGTCTTAAGTAGCTAGCGTGCCAACTATACAGAAGCAGAGGGTTTAATCAGCTGCAGTGGTCATCTGGATGAGGGTGTATGATGTTGAAAGGCCCGAAAGAACTGATAGCTCCAGCAATATTATGGGCGATGTGTCCATAAATATCAACGGATGCATTTGAATGCAGACCTAACTGATTTGGTGTTTTCAGTAGCCCTGTGGCACTCCATCCAGGGCTGCTTCAAACCGCAGCACAGAGAGGATGCCCAGTGAGGGCAATAATTGAATCTGCCCCTTCCAGTCCCCAAGCTATAAATCTCACTGCTGATGGGAGAAGGTGTTCAGTCTTGCACCAAACCAAAGACAGGATGGAGTTCCTTCCTGAGAACTTTGCAATTACATAGCCCAACAGCAATCTACTTTAGGGGCTTTTCTGTTGCCCTGCATAGTGGGCCAAATTTTTGTTTATTTTAAAGCAAATATTTCGTTAAAAAGGTTTGGCGTCCCTATCCATTTCCAGGGACGACTTCCAGTTTCTTCACTCGACCACAATCTACAGTTGTAATTCAAGGCAAAAAAGGAGTAACGGAGTCTAAAACAGGAGATATGTTTGGTCCCTCCATAGCCATTGACAAATCAAAAGAGCTTTGACATGAATAAACAGAGCAACTAAATTGTGCAAAACAAAACGAGGGCCTACATAGTACCCAAAATTTTCAGTTTCTCTACTTTTCAGGTTATTATATACTAGCTGAAAGAAAATATGGAAGAGAAAGCTGTGACACTCATCTCTAAATGACATGTTGCCAATGCACATCTGTGGTGTTGATACAATGTAGATTCTTTGTAATTACAGAGTAATCATATTTTTGGGTCTGCATATTTTATAAAATATATATTGAAGAACAGATAGTGCATCCGGAATGTATTCACAGCACATCACTTTTTCCACATTTTGTTATGTTACAGCCTTATTCCAAAATGGATTAAATTCATTTTTTTCCTCAGAATTCTACACACAACACCCCATAATGACAACGTGAAAAAAGTTTACTTGAGGTTTTTGCAAATTGATTAAAAAAAAAAAACTGAGAAATCACATGTACATAAGTATTCACAGCCTTTGCTCAATAATTTGTCGATGCACCTTTGGCAGCAATTACAGCCTCAAGTCTTTTTGAATATGATTATCATTATTATTAATATTTATTATTATTATTATTATTATTATTATTATTATTATTATTATTATGCCACAAGCTTGGCACACCTATCCTTGGCCAGTTTCGCCCATTCCTCTTTGCAGCACCTCTCAAGCTCCATCAGGTTGGATGGGAAGCATTGGTGCACAGCCATTTTAAGATCTCTCCAGAGATTTTCAATCGGATTAAAGTCTGGGCTCTGGCTGGGCCACTCAAGGACATTCACAGAGTTGTCCTGAAGCCACTCCTTTGATATCTTGGCTGTGTGCTTAGGGTCGTTGTCCTGCTGAAAGATGAACCGTTGCCCCAGTCTGAGGTCAAGAGCGCTCTGGAGCAGGTTTTCATCCAAGATGTCTCTGTACATTGCTATAGTCATCTTTCCCTTTATCCTGACTAGTCTCCTAGTTCCTGCCACTGAAAAACATCCCTACAGCATGATGCTGCCACCACCATGCTTCACTGTAGGGATGGTGCCAGGTTTTCCCCAAATGTGACGCCTAGCATTCACACCAAAGAGTTCAATCTTTGTCTCATCAGACCAGAGAATTTTGTTTCTCATGGTCTGAGAGTCCTTCAGGTGCCTTTTGGCAAACTCCAGGTGGGCTGCCATGTGCCTTTTACTAAGGATTGGCTTCCGTCTGGCCACTCTACAATACAGGCCTGATTGGTGGATTGCTGCAGTGATGGTTGTCCTTCTGGAAGGTTCTCCTTTCTCCACAGAGGACCACTGGAGCTCTGACAGAGTGACCATTGGGTTCTTGGTCACCTCCCTGACTAAGGCCCTTCTCCCCTGATCGCTCAGTTTAGATGGCCGCCAGCTCTAGGAAGAGTCCTGGTGGTTTCGAACTTCTTCCACTTATGGATGATGGAGGCCACTGTGCTCATTGGGTCCTTCAAACCAGCAGAAATTTTTCTGTAACCTTCCCCAGATTTGTGCTTCGAGACAATCCTGTCTCGGAGGTCTACAGACAATTCCTTTGACTTCATGCTTGGTTTGTGCTCTGACATGAACTGTCAACTGTGGGACCTTATATAGACAGGTGTGTGCCTTTCCAAATCATGTCCAATCAACTGAATTTACGACCGGTGGACTCCAATTAAGCTGCAGAAACATCTCAAGGATGATCAGGGGAAACAGGATGCACCTGAGCTCAGTTTTGAGCTTCACGACAAAGGCTGTGAATAGTTATGTACAAGTGCTTTCTCAATTTTTTTATTTTTAATAAATTTGCAAAAACCTCAAGTAAACTTTTTCACTTTGTCATTGTGGGGTGTTGTGTGTAGAATTCTGAGGAAAGAAATGTGGAAAAAGTGATGAGCTGTGAATACTTTCCGGATGCACTGTATATAATCTGTGGGGTTGTTTCAGTGTTACAAAAACACAGTGTTTTGTTTTGGCATATATAGGCAACTAGACTGTTGAGATTCAACCAGACCTCCCATGTTTAGCTTGGTGATTTTATCCACATTTGCCACACTCAAATCCCTTTCATTAAATGTTGTGGCCAAATTCCCATTTTTAAAAAGGATGTGTGTGGTGGGACTATCCCAATGAGCTTTTTTGACTACCAAAACTTTTGTTAAAGCAACTACAACCCTAACTCAGATAAGATGTGAAGCTGCTGCTTAGCAAGCAAAGCAGGTGCTCACCTCCAGATGCCTCAGAGGATTCTGTATATGAAGAAATGCATTGTTGTTCCTAGATCCAATAGAAAAGTAAAGAGGAAGCAGGGAATCACCTTTATATAGCCATTGGTCGCATATTTGCCAGCCCCGCACTGCAGCAACTAGTGCCAAAAACATAATTAGACTCTATTGTTGCAGTTGTTGTTGAAAATGTAATTATGAAAGATGAAACACTGCCTTCAATGAGATTGCTGTAAATAGCATAATTAATAAGGGGTTTGCTCCAACAATCCTGTATTACGGGGCTCTGCGTTGAAAGTGAAATTAATTAACTGTGCCAGGATTTATGAGGGAGTTGCAAAAATAAAAAGAATTAATCCAGAGAATAAGATCGATGACTCTTGGAATGTGATGATTCTCCAGCCTGGGGTATTGTAACTGGCTTAGGGGGCAGCTTTAGGGGAGAGTAAAAGATTCTTGACACAATTACTAGTGCTTTGCAACAGCTTGGCTTGCAGCAAATTTAGTACATTTTTGGCTTTCACAGAATAAGACAAAACAAATTTAGGAATGTATGTGAGGTAAAACAATTGAGGATAAAAGAAATGAGAACATGTAATGAAAAAGCCTCTAACTGATACAAACAAGTACATTATCTGCTATATGGCTATGTAAAAGACGTGCAAAGAATGGAATATTTGACAGTCTGATTTAAGGCAGAAACTGTTAAAAGAAACCAAAAGTCTTCTGCGCACGTTGGCTTTTACACATACAAACAAAAGGTATGGGATGAGAGTGTGTACCTCACGTCTTTATGGGACTCAGTTTGAAGAAGCAGAAATAGAATTTCTGTTAGATTATAATTCGACGGCATCGTTACAAGCTCGTATTGAATATTACTTTACTGTATAATACTGCAACATGAACTGACCTACTAACCCTTTACCACTTGAGCCTATTTTTTATTGGGAGATCAAATTTTAGTTTTGCCTTATTGACCATCACTACAAAGACCCTGATGTATTCCACTTATTTTTCTCTAAAATGTATTTATTCTCCTGGAGTCTTCAACTGTCACTTACACAATAAACATATCACTCGTCTGCTGTTTTTTGCCATGTTGTGCTGGATAGGCTCTGCTCTGACCCTTTTTCTCACCTGGCATTTTCCTTGTTTAACTTTTAAACATCAAAAAATATCATACAAAAGCAATGCCATTATTAAAACAAAATTCAGGATTGCCACAAGCTAAAGATCATCGTGGCCGCACTAGGCAGAAGATAGCAGAAAAGGATACCAGTCCCATGCAGAGTTCACCCATGCATACGGTGAGGACATTTTAGGGTTAGCAAATGACAAAACCTGAAAATCTTTGGGGATGTGTGATGAAAAAACAGAATACTTGAAGAAAAAACCTTACAGAAGAATGTGTAAAATTCACACAGACAGCAAGCTTGGATACGGGATCCATGAGGCAGTAACACTTCAACATTGCACCACAAATCTGAAAGAAATGGTATGTCATTGATTGACTGGCAGAACTCAGTTGCCATTTTTCAAAGGCGTTTTAAACATTACAAGCACACACTACACTATATTTCTTATAATTGTTTGGAATGGACATATTTTCATTTTCAATCTTCCAACTTTGTTCAGGGGTTTGTACATTAAGATGAACCTGCACTGACTGAAAAGGCAGTCAGTAAATAGCATTTTGAGCAGTTACTAGAATATAGGTCAAAAACAGACAAGGACTGATACTGAAAGTCAAAGACAGATCGATAACTAAAGTTAAAAGCCAAAAGTTCAGAGCTATTGTCTATTGCCAGTAGACACAAAAAATAAGAAGAGCAAAATCACTATTTAAAATAATCTAATATAATCAGGGAATCTATGAGGTGATCTTTATATGGTTGTGCCAATGACACCAACTGCACTCCCAGTGCATCATAGGAAACATTACCGTGGCAATGCCAATGTCCACAGAACTATCCTAAAATAGTGGGCAGAAATGCCTTTAAATAACTCTAAACTTTTCATAGAAGCATCAGATCAAAAAATAAGGTGGGCCATTGAATTCATTGTGTCTGAAAACACCCAACAAGTAGTCAGAATTAATTTTATCTCAGGCAGGAGATGCACAAAAAATTAGTAAAAGGTGACATTAATAACAGAACCCAAAATTAATGCCAGGCAGGTCAGTGTTATAAAAACTGTGCTCAATCCCACAATGAACAAAAAACTAAATCATATCTGCTCCACTAGGTATAGTTATCAAGGCTAACTGTCTGACTGCTGGTTTTGCCCTGTGTACTTGCACACATGTAATCCCACTCCTCTCATACTCCTTACGTGATCTTTTTCAAAACACTGGTCTCTCTTTCTCCCACTACTTGAACTCTTGCCTCTATTCACCTCTATAGTGACTGAAAGGGAGACCACTTCCAGGGTCAAGACTCATTTTTTTTGGACTCCTGATGCCGAGCAGTCAGGACACCTCCTCCTGCAGTCCTAAGCCCCTATTCTGTGCTAAACAACTGCCTGCCCACTGCAACGGGGAAGCAAGTTGACAAGCAATTCAAGCAGGGGCTTTCTGATGTCACCTGACATACTTGGGCAGCACCTGCTCCATTATTCAAAGTTCCCCAGAATGCTTGTGTTTTCCCACATTCTAGAAATATTTATTTCCTTTATTCCAATGCTGTGTTATGGGGACTTAATTTTATAAGGGCCTTTGTTTGCAGCCTTTCAGAGGCACTTTACTGAACTACGAGAGAGGATATACTGTAGTACCCCTGTTCTCAACAGCCTAAGTAAGTGGCAGAACTGTATCCGATTACTACTGCCTGTTCACTGTGTGTGACGCCTGTAACACGGTTCCTATATTTTGTTGTATTCTTTGAAAAATTGTATATTACTATTAGTTATTTCTCTGGAGTTTGCTGCATATTTGATTATAATGATAGGTTATCCAGGTGTCAAAAAATAATTAGACCATAAAATTTGTAAATAGCACAGATTCATTATTAGCCTCCAAACGAAGCCTAAAACGGCTATTTATTGTTTTATGGCAAATATATTTATGACCAGATACTATATATTACTGTAACTTTGTCATCAATGACATCTTATATATCTGCTTCCAGGTTCAAAAGATCATCACGAGGTAGTACCAGTTTTTGCAGATTGCCATATTTTTCCTTTGATTTCTGTTCTCTTTTGTTATTTCCAGTTAAATGATTGTTTAGGTGCTGAGGGCTACCAGACCTTTCCCTTTTTTATGAAATACACTACAGTGTATACTAGCAGTATATTTTATATTCCAAACAGAATGGCCAAACAATATCCATCCATCCATTTTCCAACCCGCTGAATCCGAACACAGGGTCACGGGGGGTCTGCTGGAGCCAATCCCAGCCAACACAGGGCACAAGGCAGGAACCAATCCCGGGCAGGGTGCCAACCCACCGCAGGACACACACAAACACACCCACACACCAAACACACACTAGGGTCAATTTAGCATCACCAATCCACCTAACCTGCATGTCTTTGGACTGTGGGAGGACACCGGAGCGCCCGGAGGAAACCCACGCAGACACGGGGAGAACATGCAAACTCCACGCAGGGAGGACCCAAACAATATCCAGAAGCCAAATCATGAAGCTGGCTGTACATTTAATAAAAATATAAAGTTGCTGTGTCCTAAGAAGATTAATTGTGTTGTATTTACAAGAAGGAAAGGGACATGGTGATGGTCAAGTTCAAATTTATGTTCATTATATTGTCAAACAGCCATCAGTAATGATAGAAGATGTATAAGGGACAAGGAATGCTAGGAAATGTAGAACAGATCTGTAATTAAATAAGAGTCTATGATAAGGGTACAGACACAGGGACTGGTGGTAACATTGTGTTCAGGAGCCTGACTGCCTGTGAGAAGAAGCTGTTGTTCAGTCTAGCAGTTTTGGTCCACAGACTCTGATACCTTCCGCCAGATGGAAGCACAGAAAAGAGACCCTCCACAATGCTGGAGACCTTATGTGAACATGTCCTCAGTGGAAGGGAGACAAGTTACAGTGATGGTCTCATATCCAATCTATGGACTTGCTATCAGATGCTTTACAGTTTCAATAGCAGTCAGCGATGCAACTGGTTAGGAAGTTTTCAATGGTGTCCTCTTCAGCTGGCAAAATTCCACTTCATCCTGATTTTACAAGTCACAATGAATAAAGAAATCAGCCCAGAAGATAATAATAGTAATAATAATAATAATAATAATAATAATAATAATAATAATAATAATAATAATAATAATAATAATAATAATAATAATCTTCAACGGTTCACACAGCTGATGTTTGATCTGAAATGCATTTCTGCTCATTGCAGTCTTTCGTCACAATCATATCTCTTAAGTGGTGTCATTACTGGTGATGATGGCCATTTTAGTAACTTGGGTTTGTAGACAGAAGTGCTTTGACTTAGCTGAATCTTAAAGTAGCAATTTACATTCTAGGTTTGAATTCTTTGTGTCTTTTTTCTTGTTATTGTGTTTAGTTTGGACATATTTACACATGCCTTGGTATAAATTCTTGAAAACAAAAAGCTTTCTGTTGCTCTCATCTAAAAACATATCAACAAATACTCTCACCACAGACCATCATTTAAAGGATATTGTTAGATACAGAAAAACCTTCTGTCTCATGTCACTGCAAATCCACAATGCACACATTTTCTCACTTTGATTCAAGTAAAATTAATATTTTGCTTCCTCTCTGTTTATGTTCATTACACTTAGTGAGCAGTATCTCTCTAAAAGTCTTTCTAGAGTCTTATAATCTTAGAAGTGGAACCAGTCGTGTATTGTCAGTCGAAAATCAGTTAGTATCTCAAAAAAATCCTACTGTTCCCCACAAAGTAAGAGAATGTATTTAATAAATACTTGTGTCGGTATAATGGAGAGTTAGACATTTCCATTTTGAGTTGGTAACAGTATAATTATTTACTTTTTTGTATCCTAATAACTTGCATATTCAAATGTCTCATCCAACATTTAATTTACACTTACATTTATATAAGGGTTTATATAAGGTCATTATTTGCGTTGTCAACCAAGGGAACACACCAGTCCAAAACGAAATGTTGGGGTGCTAACCAGGCCGCTCCTTTTAATATCTGCAGCAGCAAGACAAAATAAGCAGGTGCATGATGGTGCTAACCAGAACAACAAAAGAACAATAAGCAGGTTGTAAAGCCCCAAGAACGTCATAGGGTTGGTCTGTAGAGTTGTCAAGTTAACACAGGAGCTCTCCCTGATGGTCTGCTCTTTTCCAAATGTGACACCAACCTCCTGGAGTGTCTCGGTCTTATATTACTCAACCGGAAGGGCCTTCCTTCTGAGCTGTGGGTAGTAAATGAGATAATGTCGTCAGCGACAGCACCCCCTGCATGCGTGGAAGTGCTTACCTCTAATGAGCCAGAGAGGCGACCCTATGACGCGCATGTGTGACACTGTTATGTGCAGATCATCTTGGACATCTTCTTATATGATAAAGTAGGTCACACAATTCAAATACTTTTCATATTTGGTAAGTAATATTTAAATTACAGTGCTTCATAGAATACTAATACTAGCGGCCAGTCTGTTTACTGAGCTGTCAGTAAGTCTGCTTTTGTTACAGACTTGATGGCTGCTTAGAGCAGGGAAGTATCCAGGTCACCATTGTAAAATAAAAAGTAGGTGTCTCATGCAGATTTGCTGTTCAAATACAGTGCGTGACTTTATTTATAGTGGCTGTGTTTAAATGAAGAGTATTGTGCTATTTACTGTAGAGATGATTTTTCTTTCAAGGGATATCGCAGCAGAGAGCTGTGATGTTCAGAAAACACATTGAAAAATAAACAGAGAAGCTCTAGTCAGTGTAGACTGTAGTTTAGGAAAAATAAAACTAAATACAAGGTACCGCAAGTTTTAGATGTAAGTGTTAAATGAAGTTCTTTATGGTTGTAATTCACAGATAACTGTTAAACTGTTACTCCTTATGATACCAAAAATTAAGACACATAAGCATATATAAACATAAATACATACAAAACCTTAATACTTTATCTACATTCTCTCGATTACAAGTTACTATAGCCAGCAGCATACTTACTGTACAATGTTATGCAATGAATAAATACAGGTAGAAGAAGCAATAAAAATGCAACAATAACTTTAAGTATTGTAGTTCAGAAAAAAATAATAATATTAGGTCCAGTTATTAAGAAGTAGCAGTGGCTGCAGTGAAAGGTAAATGGGATGTGTTGATGAAGTCTGACTGCCTGGGGTAAAAACTGTTTCTGTCCCTGAAGGTTAGAGATGTCACACTTCATATCGTCTTGTGGATGGTAGGAGTGTGAAGAACTTTGACAACGTTGCATGCCCACCTATGTGCCATTGTGAGGTGTACATGTATGCCCTGCAGTGGTGTGAGAGCAGTTCTTTTGATGGCCTGGGCTGGGACTTGTGATCCGTGACAGTGCAGTTCCCATAGCAGACAGCGAGAATACTATGAAAGGTCTGCCAGTAGAAGTTGCTGGGAATTCTGGAAGGTATTCTCTAGAATTAAGCCATTTACAAGTAATCTCTCTAAATTTCCCTATGGTTTTGCACTTAACTACAGTCTTGCACTAAGCATCCATTTTTGCATCTGACTGCCACCACCTCTCATCTGGATAAGTCTGCCTCTTTGTAGAGCACATACGCTTTTTTCCTTCACTGAGAGGACACTGTGTTCCAAAACATTTTTAAATCATATTTTACATTTCAGGGTCACCATATTATGCTGTTTATGCCTTCAAATCATTGTATCTTATGTTAGAAAGTTATTTTTGTGTCATGTTTTTATTGCATTTTTCTTTTGATGATCATAACAGCCCTGCTGTGTCTGCCAGAACATTAAGTAAAAGAGATATGCCAACAACGATTCCTTCTTTGGAGGTCAGTGCTTAGGGTCAGTTATTGTACAGAATCCCTGGAGGAATCTTCTGGTTAAAATCCTTGCTCAAAGACCCAAGGAGAGTATTCCTTCTGGTAGTAACAGGATTTGAACCGGCAACCTTTCTAATCAATGTGGAGATCCTTAGCCTCAGAGCCCCCAATCCACCTATTTTTTCAAGAGCAAAAAATGTGGGGTTATGAATAGCAATCTATACAGAGTTAACGGAAATATGTCATATTTGAACAACAATAAATAATGAGTGCAAAGCACACATCTCAAACATGCCCCTTTAAACACCACTTCAAATTAGGGTTGCAATAAACCATTGCTAGGCAATGGAACACAAAGACGCATCATAGAATGACACATGGTCAATTTATAGATTCCAGTTTTAGTAGGTTGACAAGTTTAGAAGCTGCTCACATATAGTCACTACTGCCCAAGTGCCTGCCACTGCTTGATGACTGTTGTACATTTTGTCTCAAAATTAAGATTTTGTGAGTGAATAAAGTACTTGCCATACCCTCCTTTATGAAGCTGTTAACATTAATCAAAGCAAATTGTAACTGGACAGAGGGGCATACTGTATATTTAATATAGTGGTCACCACCCAGCTCTTCTTCTGCAATTAATGAAGAATAATGACAGTCTACAATTTGTTTCAATTGCAGTTATAATAGAAACACAGGTGGATAACAACTGAACCAATAATATAAAACTGTAATGACAAGGCTTAAAATCCCAAATTCTCCTCCCTGAGTAGTGTTATGATTTTATTTAGCATCTAATGTCTTGTGCATAATTTTTGAAAAGATTTAAGTAGCTTGGGTTCAAAAGAATAGCTCCGCTATCTCATCAGTCCAGTTTCCTAAGTTCAAGTCTTGCAAAAGGTCATTATGAGTGGGGAGTTGGCACATTGTTCTCACTCCTGCAAATATTATGCAGCTAAGGTGAGCTGGAGATTCCAGATGGGCCCTGTGTAGTTGTATGTGAGAATGGGCCTAGCTTTGGACTGCTCATACTTTTTAACAGAATTAGTGTTAAATCGACATAAAGGAACATAAACAGCTCAACAACATTTCTGACCCTAAAGTGGCCTATTGAAGAAATTATTTTGAGAGTTCATGCTGAGAAATCAAGTTATACTTTGCACTGATGACAATACTACTCATCTTCAAACTGCTTATGGTTTTAAAAGAAAGACAGACTTCCCAAATGGTCTCTGCTCATTAAAAATCATGACCCAAAGCATTATAACAAAAATTTGAATATTATGTTCATGAAATTTCCCAAACATTTGTTTTCTAAGGGCAAATGTTCCAAAGGCCTTATGGTTGACTCTCTTAGAAATTTTTGCATAAGATGATTGGGTGCTGTAATGAAACTACTACTCATTGTTTAGGGATGAAAAGATCCTTAAAACATCTATAAAAAAAGTTTTGTTTAAGTTATGTTGGGGTTCACCAGTCAGAGCTGTATTATCTAAATTAAGGGTGCTTTGAGCAGTAGTTTTCTCAGGAGTTGTATTTCCAAAATCTATTTAGGTGCAAGGCATTTATGTTTAAGCATTCTATGACAACATTTAAGGATCTGCAGGCCTATCTTGCCTCTGTTCATTACAAATTAGGTGTTTTGGATATTGTGTAATTTTTCAATACTTACTTATTTTTTGAGGCTGCTTTTTGTTTTGTCACTGATGTCATCATTCCAAATATTTTTGGATGGCACCAAGCATGGTGTCTTTGGCAACTTTGCCCAGTAGATATGAAGTGCTCCCAGATGTTGCCCTGCATGATGTCATCACCACAATGGTATTTAAGATAACACTGTACTAGTCCTAGCAGCCAAGATATTGACTATTTTAGGAAGCCTTTTCTATGTGCTACCTAGCAATCATACCAATTTACGGAGTCAAGATCTGCATGCATTTTGACTTCAAGTTTGGTCGCATTTTGGTTTGGTATTTTGATTTCTTTAACTTTTTTGGTTTAAGACCCCCAGCCTGTTTTTGAGAGTAGTGTTTTCTTGTTCTTTCCATCACATGATTGACTTTTCACTTTGCCTCACTTTGCCTAAATTCTTTTGGGGAAATCACTGGTAAGGTCAGTGATTCCATCAACAGTGAAACAATGGACAAAAATGTGATCCATGGCAAGGAAGTAAGGCAGAAACCACTGTAAGAACAAACATGTGCACTTCCTGTTTGCCAAAATTCAACTGGAAGTCCCTCAAGAGATCTAGAACAATTTTCTGTGAACAGATCATTTGGAAGTAGGAATAACACCCCATTCTATCTGGAAAAAAGCTGCAAGTTGTCAGACAAGATGATGATAGTGTCATGGTTTTGGATTGCTGTGCTACATAACATTTGGATGATGTACTGTCATTAAAAAAAAAATTCTGTTCTGTAGGGGTGGAATATGTTATTTCACCACATATTTCAGTCCCCTACTATTCCAAACATATACATGTCAGAGGGGGACATTTTTTTTGTGCACTGGGTGGTTCCATTAGGCACCCATTGTTGGGACTGGGGGGGGTGAGAAGTTAAAAGGCTGTCTGCAGGATGTATTTATTTGCTGTACTGCAAAGGAGTCACCACTTTGAAGTTTATGGCTGGTTGAGATTTACAAACAATACCACGTGTGATAACAGAACTGCTGCTTCCTTGGAGGATCCTGGATAATCCAGTTACTGATTGTGTCAGGGTTGTTTGTGAAATGCAGATGTACCATTGTTTAATCTGTTTGTCCAGGACTGACAACAGCAGGGACTGAAGTAAATATAAACTCCTGGGCAGCAGAAGGCAGGAGGGACAGTCCACAGGAAACACTGCCAAGACACTCGGACAGGGCACAGGGGCTCACAGGCAGACAAGGGTACCTGGCTGGCACGACGTGAGGCACAAGGACGGCAACACTTCCAGGGAGGAAGAGACAGCTCCACAAAGAGACACCGGATGTGGGTTCAGCGAGAGAGGGAATCTGCATGAAAGGACCCAGCAAAGCTGACAGATGAGAAATGAGGCATGCCTAGGTCCCAGCAACACAAGGAGCCCAGAGTGGAAGAAAAAGGAACAACGAAGAGACGCTGACAGGGAGTCAACAATTTGACACAACTTCTGTAGGGGAACGAGTGTCTGGGGAACAGAGTGCATCCATGGACAGTTGAACAATTAAGTGTTGGGGTAACACAGTGAGCAACTTGGACTCTGCACCACTAAAGGTTGTATCCTCCAATTCTTGTTTTTAACGGACTTTTAGAGGGTGGACTGTGAATTTTCCTTTTTTAAAAAAAGGAAATTGATTCCTGATATGTTTAGTTTTTGTTATGTTCGTTTATCTTTTTAATGTACCTTATATTGTTTTGTGTAATAGAACTTACTGTTGCTTTTTTCTAAAATTACTGTTGTGTCTTTCATTGTGTGTTTACTCACCGCCCAATTTAAAGAAACCTGTGTGCTATTATTGGTAAATTTCAGCAGTTCCCAGTCTCTTAATGAAACTGGGTGGTGTAGTCGGATATTTTAATGGTGTCTAAGTTAGATTACCTATAAGTGTGACCAAACACCTGTTACATACATATGGGGCTGCTTTACACCTTGACAAGACAGGAGTGAAAGGATGTGCGTGCATTAATGTATTCTGCAATGGACTAGTGTCCTTTCTAGGGTTGGTTTCTGACTTTAGTTCAGTACTGCTGTAATATGCTGTGGAACTCTGAAACCTTTAAAAAAGATTTAGTAGCCACTTTATTTTGTTAAGTTATAGAAAACATTCAGTACCTTGATCAATCCTGAGGGATCAGTCTGTGAAGGAGTACCACGATCAGAATGTAATCCTGGTAGAATTATGTAGAATGCCCAGTGGGGGCTGGGTGGTCTCACTGCCTTGGAACCCCTGCAAATTTTGTTTTTTTTTTTCTGTCCTTCTGGCCGTCTAACTTTACTTCATTCTTTGTTACTTAGTATTGCCTAATCTAATTTTTTTTTATAAACTTTTCTTTCTTCATCTTGTAAAGCACTTTGAGCTACATCATTTGTATGAAAACAAGCTCTATAAATGAATGTTGTTGTTGTTGTAATCCCTTATAACATGCAATGTGCAGAAAGTAACAAAGTGAAACTGTTAAGAAACTACAATACAACTGTAACAAATCTGACTGGCATTCCATCACATTAAATCATACAGTAGGTAAGGCTTCATTTTCAAAAAAGCTTCACTACACAAATTACAGTTTGTACAGACAGATCCTATTTTATGTATCATTGTCATTAGTTATAGTTAATTAGCTTCCGTTAGGGACCATTAACTAAAAAAGTAATGGATGGTGTAAGGATATGGAGTCAAAAAAGACATAGCAGCGCTAGATAAGGTCCAGAGAAGAGTGACTAAGCTGATTCCGGGACTAAGAGATATGAACTATGAGGAGAGATAAAAGGAGCTGAAGCTTTCTGGTTAAAAGAAAAGAAGATTGAGAGGGGACATGATTGAAGTGTTTAAAAGTATGAAAAGAATTACTACAGTGTATCAAGACTGTCTCTCTATTATAAAAAAAAATCTTGGAAGGTTGGAAGGAGACGAGATGTATTTTCTCAGAGAGACACTTTCACGTCCTGCGAGATGAGTCTTTGTGCCAAGAGATTTACCACGCCCGAGGCCGGAGATAAAACAAAGAGTTGCTGATAAAGTAGAACGTCATAGAGAATTCAAAAACGTTGGCGCGATACACATGCAGAGCAAGTTAGAAATAATGGAAGTATAAAAATTCGAAAGACTCAAAAAAAGGATAGTAAAGATCGCATTAGCGCAAACAAACGGAAATTATTACTCAATGAAAAAATGGAACAGCGAAAAGAGATTAAATATATTCTTCAGATTTAAACTTTAAGTCAGAGACATGTAGATCATCTAATTCATGTTGCCATCAGGGAAAAAAAAAGTAGTGTTTCTTCCCAATGAAGAGGTATATCCGAAAGAATGAAAAGATTTGTTGTTTCATGAAATCATGCGAGAGAAATCGTTTCTCATTTGTGTGAATGCTATTGTCAGACACATTTCTTGTAGAGAGAAAGAAACGATATTCACTCACAGGCAGTTATACATTGCGTTGTCACGATGTAATTCCAAACATGGAATAAAAATTTAATTACGATATTAATGAAAAGATAAAAGCGAAAAGAGATTGAATATATGGACATAGGTGATATGACAGAAGTGCGCCCTGCAAGGCAGATCACGCAGCACGGCAGCAGAAAACCAGTAGCTGATCGAGCAAAGAGGAGGTAAAAAAAAAACCTGTATTTGTTTTCCATTGTATCACTGTTTAAGAGGGGGTTTTGGAGGAGCGATCGTGTCTCCTTGGGTTACGTTTAACCCCCTTCTTCACAACGTGAGCGGCAGAGACGCAAAGCGAAGCCAGAAGGGTGCAAAGCCCCCTAGTTTTCTTTAAATTGCATTCTTGAACAAGAATATACTGACATGGATGTAAACTTGTTGAGGAAAGATTTCTCACAAGCCGATTTTTGTTTTTATTCACAGACAACCTCATGAAATTAGTTACCAAACAATGAGGTATAGAGTGGCAGTTTAAAAAATTTCAAACCCTACTTGATGTAATTTTGGAAAAATTACATGAATGGGATTATTGAGTTTTGTTGGTCTGAGTGGCCCGATTTTGTTAAAACTGTTCTAATATAATGTTTGCCATCAGTGGTCATTTTCCTCAGAAGAATTCTGAAAGAGGATTTATAGAAAATATCTGGCCAAGACCATCTCAAAACACTTGAGTGAAGGATGAGCTAATTAAGAACTTAATCTTGGATGGCAAACTCAAATGCAAACTGGTTTTATATCTGTGTTTCAGTGAACATGGAACAGTAAGTCAGCTATGCAATGCTTGGAAATCCTTCCATGTTTACAAAACAGACAAGAATAGTACACATGCGGGTAGGCTCACATACAGGAAAAGGCTTTTCGTTTGTAAAGCCAATATCAATTCACAAACAGCAGCTCATTCTGGAATTCAGAGAAGGATGGGCAGAAGCACGTCAACTGTGTGTACCCATAAAGGTGTACCAAAGCAGCAGGTTTAATTTACCAGCTGCAGGCTTAATAGAGATTTCCCGACATGTAATTTGCTGACACCCACCTCCCCCCCACCCCACGCCCAAGCTCAGTGGTGCATGGAAGTACAATAGTCAGGCACAAGGATTGGGGATAATTAGCCCTCGAGACAAGATAAATGAATGGTTTATCGTAGCCCTCTGAAGGACAGATGATTAGGTAGTTACTACCCAGCCTTGGCCGCTGAGCAGATCCTCTCTGATAATTAACTTGCAAAATGGGGGAAGAATGGTTCAATTGTATCTTCAAATTAAAGAAGGATTTGAAGTACAAATTAGGTATTTTTCCCAAGTGATTATGAAATATTGTTTAATTTACT